>NW_008794542.1:1025262-1036583 GCF_000699145.1 Aptenodytes forsteri | reverse complement strand
GAAAATCCAAAAGAGCCGATTCATCTTTTGTTAGAGCTATTTTATGACTGAGCAATTTCTTTTTTTTTTTTTTTTTGGACACTCCTAATGTAGGCACAGTTGTATATTGTATCTGTTTGGTTTTTATGGTAAAGTCATCAAATAGTACATCTTTTTATACCTTGATTTAGAATTTACTCCAAAATACCATAAGTGAAGGAGGTGATACTTCATACTCCACATTTTGATTTTTTAATAGGAAATTAAAAATATTTGGGAAATTGATTTTTCAACTAATAACGTGAATTATAGGAGCTGATGAATGTGAGATTAATAGCTAAGAAAGCAGTCATTTCAGATGGATAATTTAGATTTTTATCATTTATTATTCATAAAAAGTAAACCTGCTGTATAACTAATTTTAGTTTTATCAAGAAGATGAATTGTTCCAGCTAATGAATGTATAGATATTCTATGCCAAAGGCATTCGTAGGAATCTGTTAATCATTTAACTGTGTCATGGCATATGCTTTGTCTTCATAAACCAATTAAAACACATAACTTCCTCCACTGAAATGCGTGTTGGTCTTCAGTGCCTACAGCAAATTAGAACAGCATTTGTCTTAAAATACGCTTCAGTATTGCAGATACAAAAATTTAATGGGGATAGTGTCTCCAGGTAGGGAACATTGCTAGGCTGCATAAACATGTGAAAATGTGGCTTAAATCCAGAACTGTCTTGATGGTGAAAGTCCTTGGCAGTGGCAAACGTCAGTGGTTATTTAGAGCAGGTCAAGGAGATCAACTTAGACCTGGGGATGGTCGTGCCGGATTTCAAGAGAGATATGACTTCTTACTTTGGGGGGACAGACTGTAGCAACGGGAAGAAAAGCACTTTGTTGGAAGGTGTTTGTGGTGCAGGTCTGCATGCACCTGAGCAGTGCTAAAGCGGGATTGGAAAGGGTACTCTGAAGGTCTGTTTTCCCTGAAAATACGGGAGGTGGTTTTCAGCATTTTGGCCTATTTCATGCCTATCCTCATGAAATATTTGGTTTATTCTTTGCCATGTTTGAGAAGAGTCATTGCTTTTCTTCTGATTTCGGAGAGCCTGTGATTGCTGTTTTGCAGACTCCTCCTGTTCAACAGCACAGCAGCATCTCAGGCTTCCTAACCCCTGGTGCAAGCAAGCACTACTGCTGAATGCCATCTCATCTCCTTCCTTGCAGCCTGGGCTCCCTCAAAGAGCACATCATGGCATGTAGGACAGGCAGCAGCCTGTGGGAGAGGTGGTCTCCTGTAACAAAGGTGATGATGCACTGCTGAGAATCATAGAATGGTCTGGGTTGGAAGGGCCTTTAAAAGCCCCCCCAGCCCAGCCCCCCTGCCATGGGCAGGGACATCTTCCAGTAGATCACATTACTCAAAGCCCCGCCGCCAACTGGATTGAACACTTTCAATGACGGGGCATCCACAACTTCTCTGGGCAACCTATTCCAGTGACTCACCATCCTCATCATAAAAAATTTCTTCCTTATGCCCAATCTAAATCTACTCTCTTTTAATTTAATTGTGATAGTTTTGCCAGACCAGCTTCCTTCAGCTGTGCAGAGCATCCTGCTTTCACAGGGCTGCCGCTGGCGCTTTCAAGAAGCGGGGATTAAGCTGTGACGTCCAGCATGATTTCTGCACGGTCTAACCTGGGGTTTCACTGTGCCTCGGGTCCCTCCACACCAAGTGGAGCTCGCCCCTTCCCGCCCCTTACTTGTCTGTCTCACATATTTAGGACAATCTCTTTTCCGTTTAAAATCTTTGAGATGGGGACTATCTGTTACGTTAGACTTGTGTAAGAAATCACCTCACTTGGACCTACTCTTGGCAAGGGTTTAGAGATGCTGCTATAATACAAATAACAGCGCTGATTGCTGCTAGAGATTTTCCTGAGGACGGCATATGCAGTTGAACCAAAGCTAGAGGTTAGAGGGTAATAATTGCACTCATGGTTATTTTTAGTCCATCCTAGAAGACACAGAGAATTTTTTAAAATGGATTTTTATATTTAAGGAAATTACAGCTTTCTGGAAAAACTCCAGAGATGTGACAAAAAATGAGAGGCAAGAGAGTGTTTAAATTTGGGGGCTGGATTTCTATATTCTGGTCATTCAAAGCTGTTTGTTTCATCTCCTTTCTTCCTCCCAGTGAGGTGAATAAAAGAAAACTGTGAATGCATTTAGGTTTTATTCACAGCATTGTTGTAATGTCAAAGCAAATACAGATAGAGACAGACAGGAAGCCGAGGATGGAGAAATCAAAAGACCGCAGACACTCAAATAACCAGTTCTAGCTAATCCAACTCTAAAACACATTTTGTTTGGCTGGTTAACAACCTATATGTTGCTGTACCACCTATACTGTGTTATTTTATTTATATCTTTAATACGTTATCTGTAGGCGACATTATGGGTGAAGCACTGTTCCTAAAAGAGAAGGAAAAATTATAGTTATTGCTATAATAAACAGCTTGAGAATATCTTTTTAAGAAGATTGCAGTAATACAAAAGGAAATAGCATTAGATTGCAACATCAATTATTTAGAACAACGTCGTTATATTCATTTTTTACCCTATTTCTTTTCTCAGAGATAAAGTTCAGTGTTCCAGCGTCACATTTCTGGAGCCACGAAATGCCTACTTGGGTCAAAAGTCCATAGCTTTCTGATGAACCGGGTCTTGAGACTAAGTGGGAGCGTGTCCTTGAATGGACGAGGCGGAGGTTCTCCAAAGGTGGAGGTGAGGGAGTGCCTGAGCATGCCCAGCATCGCACTCGCATGGCTCGTGCAGCTATAGCTCTGCTATAAGGGAGAGGTGCCAGTGGCCTTAGGTTTTCTGGGACTTTGAGGAAAATAGTAATTTTAGGCCATCTTGCCCTAGTTTTAGCAGGCTTCTGGGAATAAGAAAGGGAAAATGGATCTTTGTAAAGACTTAAAGAATGTTGCTGGGAGGGAGGGGGTGAAATCAGGTCCTTGTGGAGCACTGAACCTGGTTTATAAATGGAGTGAGGAAATGTAAGTCATTGCGCACTTCTAAATTTGGGGCTTTTGTATGGATATTACTTACTTAACTGAAGACAGAAACCTTCCCTGAAAAAGAAAACGCAATTGTGCCAGGCAGGTAGGATCGCTCGGGTTTCATTAGAAGTGAAGGCAAAGGCAGGAAGTAATCAAAAGAATAAAAACATTTTCTTTTTCTTTTTTTTTTCCTTTCTTTTTAATTCTGTCCACATGTAATTCATGAAATAAAGTAAGGATGTACTAGTAAGCATGCGGGTTGAGAACTTCACACTTCTTGATTATATTAATGTTTGGAAACAATGCTATGAACAACCCACTCAGCAATAGTCTTCTCAGTGCAACTAAAATCTTCAGTGGCACAAACCTCGTAAAAATAAATGATATTTTATATAAATGCTGAGTGAATACACATAAGCTGTGAATACAGTTAGGATAGCTGCCACTGCTTAAAGGTCAGTAAAACATAGCATTAAACGGCACATTTTGTGCTCCCAGACACGTAACCCGTGATAAATTTTATGCAGTACATTTCTGAAATATCTACAGACACATTTTCTTCAATAATTCACAATCCTTTAAAAGCTCTTTTTCCTTTTGACAATCAATAGCAGGACATAGTGTCTATAATAGTTGCTGGTACTGGACTTCCACGGTCAGTTTAATTGGAGGACAGATGATGTTAAACTCCCATAGCAGCTGACCTGTCCCCCAAGCCCTTCCTTCCAGCTAAACTCATGACATGCAAGCCCAGTCCGCAGGATACGTGCTGGACCTTTAGCCTAGCGCTCGGACCATTTTGCCTGGGGGAGGTTTTTATTTTTATTTTTATTTTTTGTCTCCCTTTGCAAGGTGATGGGTTTCTAAAGCAAGCGTAGGAGGACTCAGAATGCGTATTAGTACGAGATATTTAGTGGGAAATGTCATCCCTATGACACGAGTTTTTCCTGCTTCTGTTTGCTAGTGTAAAGTCAGCAGAAGTAAATTAGCTGGCAGATTTCAATGGAGACTGTTACCGGCGTCCTCTGCCAGATAGCGTGTGGAGTGCCAAATTAGAATTGATTTCTCAATAAAATTGAGTTCAGCCTCCTCAACATAATCTAAGACAGAATGACAAAATCTCTCTCACTCACGTTTTAATTTTATTATTTTCCGTCAGTTTTGTTCTTGGATATTTTCCTGCCCTAATTGCTTGTTATTATCTTCTTCCTCAAATCTTTTCCCTTGTCCAGGAGAGCAAAATCTCATTGCTTTTATAAGCAATTCAGGAGTAAAGTAAAAGGGAAAGGACGTCTTCGCATCGCCTCCCTCGCCCCTCCTCGCACTCTTAAGACTCTTCTGGCAGCAGAGCCAGGAGCGCAAGTTCCCTCTCCATGCTGTGACTCAGAGGCTGAGAGCACAACAAGCTGTTTACAGTCCCATCCTCATTTCTCCTTCCCACTCACAGCACGTTGCTTTGGGAACCACCAACCAACCTAATTAAAACAAATTTTTCCTATTGCGGGAGCAATTCCCCAAATGCTCCGCCTCGCCAGAATCATGCTGTGTCTGCTCAGTTTGCTACCTCCATCCAGCTCCCAAAGAGGCTCATCTTACTGTAAAGAAAATCAATGCCTTCTAATGTGGCTTTAATTCTTAAATTCAGCACATTTTTCACACATACTTCTAGGGAACCTCGTGTAATACATGGAGGTGAAAAAAAGGTCTTCTTTTAAAAAGACGTGCGTAGTAAGTGACTTCTGAAACGTTAGCAAAGTCTGTTACATGACCCGGTAAGAGAGCTATTCAGAATTAAATAAAGTGGGATTTTAAGTGGGGAGGCGCAGGTGGAAACACAAGATGGCAGCACTGGAAGCATTGCAAAAGGTCTGGAAGTGTAACTACCACCTGGAATTTGCTGGTTTAATTTCTGCTGCAGACAAGGCATTGCACCCAGTCGTTACGCCTAGCCCAGTCATATAGGCTTGCAAGGACACCAAGATTTCAAGGTGTCGTGATAACTGTCCTCTTTCTCCAATGACTGGGACCCATTTCTCACCCCACGTGAACTCCGGCAGCAGAGGTCAGTGAGGTTGGACGGCTCTGACTGTTCATACCAGTTTTCCAGAGCACTGAAATCTTCCATCCCTCAGCTCATTCTCTGGAAATCAAAATATAACATGGCTTCTGAAAGCACCTCCGGTGCTATTGGAAATACCTGTGTTTGAAAGTGTTCATCTGGTGTCACTTGGGTGCCTGTAGTTTCTAGGGTTAAAAGGCATATGATTATGCCAACCCTGTTCTGGCAAAGGCAAAGTTTCTGAGGAGTGCTGAGCAACATGGTAGGTCTGTGGCATTCCTCAAAATACTTCTCTTTTTCAGCTTTTTTCCCTGACTTCTCGTTCCGCCACTTTCTAACTTTCTCCTTCCATCAGGATGCCTGGACCAGCTGCCTTTACATCCTCTCCCTTGCCCGTTTTTGGAGAGCATCATGCACGTTCTCCCTGGCCGTAGGAGTGAGAACATGACTCCATACCCTTTTTTTTTCTTTTTCCATGTCAGGTTGGTAGGTTTTGGAGTATTCAGAGTCTCCTTTCTGTTCCTTTAATTCTCTAAACCAATGGAGTATCTAGCTGTCTCCCATGCTAGGTTGTCCTTTCTTTTTCCCTTTCCCTCTTCACTTGCTGTGGTTCTAGGTCTCTCTGTTCCCACCTGTATTCTGCTTATTTCTCTCTGTGCATAACCACACCTAGAGTATAAATCCTGCTTTACAGATGTTTACTACTAAACCTTTGAAAGAACTGGAAATACACAACACTTATTGCCACAGTTTTACTTATTTGTGAAACTGAGATTTTTCTAGTATGAGCCAGAAATGAACTCTGTTGACATCACATGGTGCAACGTAGGTATCAAGACACCAAGTGGCTGCCAAAACCTATGGAGAGAGTAAGTGCTCGGGCTGTGAGCTTTCAGGCATCTGAGAGCACTGGCTCTGTTCCAGCAAAACACTGGACCATATGCTTAATTTTAAGCATGTAAGCAATCCGGTGGAAATGGGTCGGACTAGTAATATACTTAATCTTCAGTGTATTCTTAACTACCCACAGGTTGGTGGAGCATTGGAGTTGCTTGCACTCCCAACCCAAAAGCTGTGATGGAATAGGAAGCGGGATAACTGAAATATTGACTAACTAAATGAAAGACTTTTACTGGAGAGGAGGACTGCTGTTTCCAGCTGTTTCCAGCTGCAGAATGCGGGAGTGAGAATTTTGTTCAAAGGAGTGGTTGTCTCTCCTGAGTGCATATGCAGACTGGCTGGTGAATCATGTGGGTGATGGCTGTGCTTTCTAGGGTTGGTGCTGGTCATGAATGAGATGATCATTTCAGGTGAAAGAGCTGGGACATGAGAGTCCTCATCCACTTCTGGAAGATCCTGTAGCAGACATTTTTATGCTCCCAAGCTCCTATCAGTTACCTTTTGTCCAAGATCTCCCTTAATTGCTTTAGTCAAAGGCTAGGAAGGACCAAGTGTTGGTGTAGTGTATCCATTAGCAGGCTCAGAGGTCCCCTCATCCCAATGGATTTGATCTTGAGACCTCTCCCGAATACTGGCACAGGTTTGAGACTTGCCCTGCTTTCATTCTTGCCTCTTTGGCTGGAGAGAATAAATGGATTAACTAACACTTTTGAGAGAAGTCTTCCTGGCAGTTGTTGAGTCTCAAAATGTTGGTTCTCAAAGCTGTCTTTGCAAGGGAGTTAGTCCTATCTTTTGCCAGCAGATTGAAATTACCCTCTATATTTATTGTATTGAAAAAAGAGAGAAAAAGAACAAGAAAAAATCAGGAGAACTGGGATTTGTAAAGGTGGGGTTTGGTGACTGAGAGTTTATCCCATAGAGATGTATAGCGGGATGTGTAGGGTACAGCAACAGAGAAAATGAAAAGTGCTAGGTCATCCTGTCCTCTTCTCAGGCATATGCATATCCCCTTGGTAGCACAGGTTTATTTGCAGGAATGCTTTGTCCCTGAGTCACACTGGTTGGAGAGAGGCTGTTACATATGCAAAAAGAAAAAGAAAATATACTTGGGTGCTTTGTCTTCTAGAATTTTCACTATTTCCCCAAACTAGCTATTTTTGGTGAGTAGGTTTGAACATGGCAAGCATGCTAAGCATTATTATTATTCAGTGTTTTATTTACTATTAATGTATTTTTAGTAAACATTGGGACTTTCAACCCTTCCTTTGGGAAGCTATTGTACATTCTCATGGATTTCACTGTCAGAGTTTTTACTGATGGCTTGTATTTTCCTTTCCTTAATTGCTGCCTGTTACTTCTTGTGTCCTCTTGTACCTAATTATAAATGTTACAACATCAATTTAGGAAAAATATCAGGGGAGGTTTCACAAGGGTCAGTGCTGATCACAATATTGTTTAATACTTTCCTAAATAATATATACAGAGCAATACAATTTGCAGATGATGCCAAATTAAGAGGGATCATAAACACAGTGGAAGGCAGAAAGAGAGAGATAACAAAAGGATGTTGAGAGTTTAAAGAACTGTGCAAAAATTAACAAGATGAGATTTAATTTAGATAAAATACAAGGTCATACACTACGGGAGAAAAATACCAACTACAAAATGGAAGATGCTGGTTAGAAAACAGCAATAATGGTGATATATTTTACATTTATGTAGCTTCTTTCATCTTACAGAGTCCCAAAGAGCTTTACAAATTAAATAAATTAATATAGAAACTACACATAAGGATTATTTTATTCTCCACTGAGACACCTCCTGTGTTGGTGCAGAATATGACAGCTACTCAACTGAACTCTGCAGTGGTGTGCAACAGTTCAGGACAAAATATTACAGGTCCCCTTGAAATGGCAGTAAAAGTTAACGGAAGCCAGTATCAGTGCAGCAGGGCACTACTTAAAACTGTTCCTCTGATGAAAACTGCCAGAGATGGTTTTTTTTTAAGCTGCAGATGATCAAGATCTTGGTTTTACATCTGTCTTTACCTTTACTGCAGTAATGCAGAGATGAGCCCACTGAGTCAGGGTGGACACCGACTGCATGAGAGCTCATTGTGTGAGACAGCTGGGAAAAGAGCTGTGGGGTATTTTTACTGGAATAGACAAATATATATGACCTATTTATTAAAAAGTATATAACATTATCTGTACTATTTGAGGGCTATTCATTTTTACATGGACAGGGAGGTTTAACTGGAGGGTGTATAAAACCGGTGATGGGAAAGGAAGGCACGTGGTGCTGAATTGATGGTTGATGGAAGGGGCGAGATGAAGAAGATGGAAGTCATAAATGAAGATGCAGCAGAAGGACAAGATGGGTCAGGATGAATAACACAGGGAAGGCAACGGCAGAGGAAAGGCTAGGGATAGTTTCCTTAACGCCTCTCATGTTGCCCACTGTGACTGCATTCTTTGGTGAATATTTTTTAAATGGTGGCATTTCAGAAGGACACGGTAGATTCATGGAGGAATACTGCTTTGCTTGTTTCCCCCATCCTCCTAACTCTAGGCAACATTATGAGGGTGGGCACAGGGTTAGAATTTACTCACCTATAGATATATATGTCTCATGATGGAGGCACATCACAGATTGTGTGTGGGGGCATCTAAGGTGGCTACTTATAAGCAGATGTAATGTTATTTTCTGAAGGTCCTGATTCATCATAGAGTGGCCAGCTGCACGGCGCACCTGGTGTGATGGAGGGGTCTGTGCTCTCAGTGCTTGTCAGCCCTAAGAGTTTGTGCTAAGGTGATCCCCAGAGGGACAGATGCTAAAGAGCATGCGACTTGGAGGTGGCTGGTGTGTGCAGCATGCTTATCCTGCTCTTCAGGGAACCAGAAGCTTTTGTAGTATCCAGGTCTGATACCTCTGATGCAAACTGCATAAACTCAGGTCATTCCCTGGGCGTCAACAGGTCACGTGTCTTATGAAATGGATGGGTCTCTAATTAGGAACAACTCAGAGCCTTTTCAGGCATCACTTTAAAGCACCATTTGCCCTAACAGGAGGGCTTTTCTGTTAGCAACGGTCTGTATGTGCGTGTGTGTGTCCCTCTGAATATAGGTTTAGTGCTTTTACCTGCTGGGCCAAATTGAGAGTTCATTTGTCAGATTTGTGTCTCTGCTTTATTTCTCTCTGCAATGGCACATGGTAACATGCGGCTAAAATCTGGAGGAATTAGAAAGGGCAATTTTCTGAGAAGTTTTTGCAGTACCTGTTTGAACCTGTGCTTCTTGGATCTGCTATTTTTGATGTTTCTTCTCTGGTTGGCAAATAAAAAAGAAGTAGAATTTGTTCTCTTCCTCCCCTCCACCCCCCAAGTATTTTCTGTGCTCATTTGGTGAGGGGAAGTTCCTACATTCATTTGACTGTTTTAAGGTCCAACTGCCTGTCCCATGTAACCATGCAAAGTGAATTTAGGTTGACATCTCAATTTTGGAGTTTTTACATTTGGATTCCAGCAGTTGCTTAATGTTTTTTGGTGATCATCACCAGTGTGGCCTGTTACACAGGGGCCAGGCGCTACCGCAGACTTAGCTAGAGGGTGGAATTCACTGGGCCTGATTTTCCACCAGCCTGCCCCTTGTGTCACTACTCACAGCTGTGCAAAATGCCACCATTGTTCTTCAGCAGCAGTTTCGCATCCATTTTTTGCAGGGATGAGTGACTATAGAGGATGCAAGCCAGTGGAAAATTCACCTTGTGTTCTGTGCTCCATCTTAACCGAGGCACGAACCAGCACCCTCATGGTCTGTTGACTGTAAGTCTCTTACTTTTAGATGAGCTAAGAAGGAGCCTTGTCATGGCTAAGCTGATGTGAATAACACTGAGCTTACTTCAGCTAAAATAACCCCCCTTTTTCCTTCTGAATACAGCCCTCCTCCTTCCATGTGGCTGGGTACGTGGTTGCGTGTGGTGTCACAGCATCCCTGTGCCCCTGGGCCCCACAAGTCTTAGAAAATTGAGCTTTGGGGTTACTGCTCCCAGCCAGCACAGGGATGCTGGCTTCGGGCAAAAAGAATTCAAAATGGTGTGCTTCAAATAAGTGATCTTGGGAAGAAGGGGCTGGGTACTAGTCTGTTATGCTTTTAATGTATCTTAGCTCTGTATTCAAAATCCTTGCGGCTATGCCTGCGTATGGAATAGCTCAAGGTTTGTTCAATTTTGGAGAGAGCAAGCGCTGCCCTTAAAAACTAAAACCTGCTCTTGAAGATCTTTTGAGGGAGCTGTCAAGCCAGCATCTCATTTACTTTTTATTATGACTGAGCAGTAGTTAAAACTGGAAAAGGAAGAAACCAGGCAGTTGAAGGACAGACTTTCTCTCCCCAGTGCCGTAGAAGCGCCTGCTTCAGTCTGCTGCCATTTTGCTTGAGAGAGCTGGAGCACTTGAGTTATGGTGACATCTATTAGAATTCAATTAGTGGTAGTTCACTGACCCAAATTAACATTCTTTGTTAAACTCAAGTCAGTGTATATGTATGCTATTTCCAGGCCAAACGGACCTGCATAGAAAAGAGGCTCCGAATCTCTGAGCTTGTTGGCAGTGTCTTAGTAACTGGATTCAGAGCACAAGCTTATCTAATGCCAGCGCTTTAGGCTGGCTAATAGAATTGCACATGTCTGTGGTTTGTAATTAAACTGTGCGGAGCTCTGACTCGAGGTGAGCGGGGAGAAGAGGGACAATGGAGGACATGCCAGGGGCCTCCCTGCAGCCTCTCAGCTTCTCCTGTCCGTCCTGGGGCGGAGGCGGCTGCTGGGATGTGTTGGGGGTGGTGGACCTCTGCTGGGAAAGGCATCCTGGCACGCGGGGTGGGTTGGAATATTTCACACTCGCTTTGCTTCTTATTTCAAGCCTTTCACAGGCTCCTGACAGCATCAGATCTGCCCAGGTCCCAGATATAATGTTGTTGTCTTTGGTTTTGGGGCTACATTAACCCCCCCTTCTCAACCACTAAACTTTTTGAGTGCCCAGTCCATGCCTTGCTGGGTTTGTCCAAGTAACTTGGGCGGTGCCTAGCATAATCAGGCATAGAAATAATACCACTGCAGTCAGTAATGGTTGCAGTCAGTTGGTCCTGCCTGACCAACCTGATCTCCTTCTATGACCAGGTGACCCGCCTAGTGGATGAGGGAAAGGCTGTGGATGTGGTCTACCTGGACTTCAGCAAGGCCTTTGACACTGTCTCCCACAGCATTCTCCTAGAGAAGCTGGCGGCTCACGGCTTAGACAGGTGGACTCTGCGCTGGGTCAAAAAC
>NW_008794542.1:1010035-1023882 GCF_000699145.1 Aptenodytes forsteri | reverse complement strand
GTGGAGTCCCCATCCCTGGAGGTATTTAAAAGACGTGTAGATGAGGTGCTTAGGGACATGGTTTAGTGGGCATGGTGGTGTTGGGTTGACGGTTGGACTCGATGATCTTAGAGGTCTTTTCCAACCTCAATGATTCTATGATTCTATGATTCTAATGCCATTCAGCATCAGGAGAGGAAACCAAAGGAAATTCCCACTTTGTTCCTTTACCATGGTCTATCTGTTCGGTGACTTGAAATACTCTAGAGCTGTCCATGTGGTTGTGGTTTCCCTATTTTTTTGTTAAAAAACCCCACTGCACGGTATTTACCTATGTCTGCAACTTGGGGGGAGGGGTACGTGTGCTCGTGTGGCTTTATCCCTCTAGGAATGAATGAATCGCTGGCTATGACCAACTACGATTTAATTTGAAAAGAAAACATGACTTATTAGCAAACAGTTGTTAATGATTGATTTTAAAAGGGGAAAAAAATGTCTGTTTAAGATATTTTTTCACAGACTCTACTTCCACGCTGACATTTACACTAAGACAGTGGGCAGATACGTGTTAGTCTGGATCTGTTCCCATGTGTCACTTCCACTAGTTTAAACTGTCACCAGGCATCTTAGAATAGTCAGCTTCATGTGTCTTGCAGATATCAGTCATTATATTTCGCATTTTAATTTTAATGGCGACTGATGTAGATGTCAAGAAGTGTTGAGGCATTTGGAATTGAACTTATGGATATTTTTTCTTATTTAATAGGGTTTTGTGTCAAGATACAGTTAGCTATTATAAGACTAAATTCACTCCTGGTGCAAGTGAATGTTTCCCATGTGTGTGGATTTGAATTTGACCCATAGGGAGCAAGTGCTTTTTGGGATGCAGTGATTTTCCTTCATTATCTGTGCCTGTTTTCTGTGTGGTAACACATTTTAAATTTAAATACACCAACCCCTATGAAAAAACAGCTAAATACATGTCAGCTTCCATAGAGAACATCTTTCTGATGCTGACTGTGCCCGGTACAAGGTAAAACTTCAGAAAATCTGTTTCCAATATACTTGAAGGCATTTACTTATCAGCAGCACAGATGGCACCTGAAATGCTGAATAATAATTGTTAAGAGCCAAGGTAAACGATGGCGCAAATGTAAAAGCGGACACAGGAATTCGAGTCTGTGTGGATTGTACCACTTGTATAGACAGGTGATAAAATTTGCATGTGCAAACTCTGCTTTACTACTGAAATGATCAGCTAATGTGCTTATTTCCCTGCGCAGGCCTTGGGAGCAGAGGGTAGGGCAGCTGGCTGCAGAGGTGAGGAATTAAGTGTCCAGGCCGCATTATAAACTCAAAGTCCTGCTGGCTCTGCTTGGAAGTGACAAGTAAAGGAATATGCTTTGTAGCCGTGTATGCTCCAACCTTCAAAGCACTAAAATTTAACTACTTTTTGGTTGCTCCAAGCCTTACCCGTATGGGCTGCAAAATCTCTGTCCTCCTCACAACAGCTTCTTCAGCCTTCATAAGCGTTCTGCAGGTTCTGGTGGCACGTTGCAGTTTGGGGACAGCATGGCTTTGGTGGGAAAATATGCCCAACCCGAATCAGTATTGAATTCAGCATCAAGTTAAATGACACCCTGACCATCCCCCTGCTTGTGCTTTTTTTATATATATGTGGGTACTTCAAAAAAACCTCTGCATCTGATTTCTCATAAAGCCACTCCTGAAATGTGGAAATGCCGCAAGCTTTGTGAGTGTTGTGGTACAGCGATCGGGGAGACTCGCTGCAGCAGGTGGCAGGGGCTACATGGGATTCAGTGCTGGGCAAGAGGGGCTGTGGGAGGTCTGCCCACCTGCTCAGTCTCTTCGAGGTCCTCTTTGAGCTCTTGTTGGAGATTTGGGCTGTGGTCATACCGAGGCACATCAGGGACTGAATGCCTCTATGGTCCTTGCTGCATGCCCATAGATCCTGTGGGCAGCCTTTGCCTCAGATAGCAAGAGGAGACAAGAAGCAGAGAAAAGGATATGGAAGTATGAGGAAGCTGTAAACACGTGGGGAAGCAATAAGCATGTTGGGAAGCATGATGGATGGATGGCGGTATCAGTTCACTAGCAGCTTAACTCTTGCCGATTTTTTTGTAGGCATTGTAGAAAAGGAGAGTTTCAAGTGATAATGTTGTGCTGGCACTCATCACAGACTGAATCTCTGCCAATGCTGTACACTGCATCAACCCAGAGAGCCTTTGCCGGAACCTTAACTCTGCAAAAACCCACAATGTTAATGATAAGCAATCTCCCCCCCCCTCCCCCCGCCCCCGGCCCTGGTATCAAATGGTCATATTTCTTGCCATCTTTTCACGATTAAAGTAAGAATGGGTCTTGCTGCAAAGACATCATTCAAAGACTGTAGCTGACCACTGCACTCAGCAGCACCACGTTAGCTCTCCCTTCACATCTCCTTTTCTTCTAAATTTGGCCAGTACACCTCAAAAGCTGTGAAAGCCGCCCTCTCCCGTTTCACCTCTTTCCTAGCTGTTCATTTCTTTACTGCTGCCATCTGGTGTGGGACCCCTTTCATCTGCAGATTCCCCATCTCTCTCCTGATCAGTGCTAGCAGCCAAAATTCAAATCTGCAGTTGGAGATTTTATTTCTCCTGCTGTCCTCCCTCCTCTTCTGAGATGAAGAGGGGTGGTACCTGGTAATGCTCTCTACCATAGGTTTCTGTTGCTTGAACTACACATAGATCCTTGGCTAGTGCCATGGTTGTGGTGGTGTAACAGAACTTAACTGTAATATGAAGGCATCTGGAAAGTCTTGAAAATGTTTCTTTTAAAGAGTTTATTTGCAAAGATTTTGTTTTTCATGTTATGGTTGGATTAGGGATGAAGTTTGCTTTCTTTACTTTATAAATGAAACATCTCTAATATGCGTTTGTCTCCATTTCTCATACCTCTGCATATTCCCATCAATAGAGAAGAAGATGGAAATTTGAATTAGTGGAATTAATGCTGTTTGCAAGACATTTCTGCTCCTAGTTTCAGGCCAGCTTGGAATGTGCAATAATAAAGCAAACGGACACTCTGTGGCAGAATATCTTTTTTTGTTGGATTTACATGTGATATTAAAAAAATCAGTGTCCATAGAATGGATGAAATAACATTTTAGTACTCCGTTGGCTACATTCTCTTCGGGGGTCGATACAGAGTGGCATTTGCTCTGTGATGCAGAAAATAATCTGTTAAAGAAAAAAAAGATACGTACATCTGTAACCTACACTTAAAAAAAAAGCCTTTAGACTAGCAAAGAACAGTAGTATGGATGTGACATTGAGACTGGAGAAGAGTTAATAAAATGTTAAGAAAGTTTTAAATGAAAAGTAAAATAAAGGAAAAGCAGTCAGCTTCCTTCATCATCAAAAAACCCAACAGTAATGAAATAGTTCGTGCATTTTGTTGCTTTACTTGGGTTCAAAGTTCTCTTCAGAATTTCGGTTTTGCACCAAAATTTGACAGCCTTGAGAGCGTGTTAATGCCTTGTGTTGGAGTAATTAGTCTGCATTTTAAGTTTATTAGCAGACTGACAAATGTGCTCTTAAAAGGCTTTATTTGGAAAAAAGTCAATATATGAAGCCAATAGAGCTCTTGAGAGTTTGTGCCACATACACATTCACACATAGAAAATCATGTTATCAATTTTCATTTGACTTTTAATCAATTACAGTGACAAAGAGATGATTTGAAGTCAATTTTCTGTTGGTGCTAAATTAGTGTTTGATCACAGATGTTTACTCTGGTGACTGCTTTCTTTTGCAGAAAGCCTCGTAGAACTAGGTTGCAGAGACCGATGCTTCTCATTTTCAGGTGATTAGCAGGTTTTTCTCTATTTTGCTGCTTTTAGCAGCATGAGAGATGCGCTGCTGCTGGGATATGGCTGTGTGGGAACCTCTTAAGATAAACATGGAATTTAGTAATGAAGCTTGGTGTTGACTTAGAAGTGCCGCTCTTTGAATGGAGATGCTCCTTCTCAGTGATCCAGCACTAAATCAGTTCTCAGAACAACAGACTCCTCCATCCCATCTGTTTAGATTTGTAAAATATGTGCTAACAATAGCTTTTGACCAAAAGAACATTTTGATTCCTACTTATTTTTAAGGAACAAAAGAACATTTTGCTTCCTACTTATTTTTAAAGAACAGAATACAAAAGAAGAAGAGAAGAAAAAGCTATAAAAACAAATGTGAAAAATAAGATGCGAGGGTTCTTTGCAAGAGAGTCAGAGAATCAATTCTGAAAGCATTTCTTTTTTTTTTATATTTTGCCCCTTCTTTATTTATCAGCTGTTTAAAATAGATAGGCCAAGACTTTTCATTCTCTATTCATAGGAGAGCAATTCCTGAGACCACATAGCAGGCATGTGTGGAAAACTACTCTGTCTTCTTTTGGATGCCCCAGCTGGGCTTCAGAACGTTGTTTTGATGTTTAAAATCACATAAACCCAAGCTTAAGACCAGATTTTGAAGTGGTCAGTGCCCTCAAATGCAGCCAGATTCTCTAACAGCACAGTTCTTATTTAAATTCTAGTATGGATTGCCAGAGAACAGGTGCTAAATGCTGGGATTTTTTATTTTCTGAAATCTGTGTGTTGTACTGAGAGATGCAGGACACTGAACATCGCTGAGAATCCAGCCATAGAAAAATACTGCATAAAATGCAAACCATAACACACACAACCCAAACCCATCATATAAATCAGCCTAAATCATCAAAGCGATAGATCAAACAAATGCCTCAAAATTCAATTCTCTCTCTCCTGTCATTCTCCCCAAATGCTTTGCATAATACCCTGAAGATCAGCAAACAGATTTTGCCTGGTATGCAGTAAAGTGAGGAATGCATTTTATTGAGGGACCATGGAATAAAAGGACCCACCAGGAGCCTTGGCTGTGCTAAACTGGAATTGTAATACCAGTGGCATTGCAAAGAGAAAATACAGGGGGGTTTTCCAGTTAGACTTTGGTCATTTATTGTTAATTGTTGATTTAACACAACCTCTTCCACTGATAATCCCTGAATCATGACTGTATAGGTTGAAAACCATAGGTTATATTTGGAGTCTACAGCTGCCTGAAGAGTGATAGATAAGTGCTGATAAGTAAATTCATAATGCCTCATAGCAAAATTTCTACTTCACGAAAATGTTAAAGGGTTAAGTCCCCCAAATTGCCAGCCCCAAAGAAAGTATTTCAGCTTGTATTCTTTGGGATTTGCCTTCCTTTCCCCTCTCATCACCAAAAAAGTACTGAAGAAAACAGAAAGTAGGAAACAAAGCAGGAGAAGGGACAGTTTGTTAATTTCTTGATGAAAAGTTAGAAAAATTCTACACAACTGGTAATTACTTGCTTTCTTTTGTTAAGCCAACACCCTTCTTTTAGCAATATTTACCAGAAGTTTTCCATCAGTTACACTGGGACTCCGTATCAGAGAAAGGCTATGGTTTTCTGCCAAGCTGCTCACATGCCAAGGTGGTGAAGCATCTGGTTGGTATATCCAAATGTGTCTCACATCCTGCACCAGCTTTTTGGAAAGGAGATGGGAGTACCACAGGGAGATAAGAAGAGTGGCTGAACCCCCCTGTTTGCCTTGCTGTGTGTAAGAGGTGGGCAAACTCCGTGCTGACAGTAGTGGGAAGGTTAATCTCTGTTAAACTGAGTTTTCCCTCAGCTGCACTGGAGGAACATGACCCCGGGGGCGGCACGGTGGAGGCGCTTAGTCTCGGTGGTGGAGGCTTTGCAGCCTACAGCACTGCACGCCAAGACTCGTGGGAACCAGCTCTGTCTAATTTCAAACCCCTAATTTCAAAAAAATTGAATTTTGATCTTTGCATGCTACATGATGAAAGGATGAAGGAGGGATTTAGCAGGGAGTCTGTGGGGGCTGTAGCCCCCTCCCTCTATTGGTAGCAGTAGGTTTGGTGCTTGTGCTGGCGTGCCATGGTGTGCCCATGGCATTGGCTCTCCCGTGCGGGCTGAGGCTTCACCCAGTGTGAAGAACTTTGTGCAGGTAAACTACATTAACTCCCTTACAAGGAGAAATGTTGTGACTCTTAATAACGATGCCACAGCTATAGCCCAGCTGTTGGTACCCTGACCGGTTCATAGACCCTTATTTGGAATTTGCCCCCATGACCTCTAAATTCAGTACAGTAGCATATGCAAATTATCCACTTTCATACGATCTGCTTTTTTTCAGTCATTCATAAAAAGACATCTCAGCGAATGATGATAGCAAAGTCCAATATTTAAAAGATGGTGTCTTCAGACTGCAAGAGGTAGAAAAACTTTCCTTTGCCTGTGCCTTGATTGTCTAAGAATAGAAGCTGGGGAGCTAATCAGATCTTTGTGCAATGCTGGTTTTATTTTACAAGCCTCCCTTTCAATGCAAGCCCAACATGCTATACTTACCTCTTCTATTACACTGTTTTCTTACAGCATTTTACTGGATTTTTGCATTTAATGGGATAATCTGAGGATCTGATTCACTTCCCGCATGACATGAATACCTCTCTCTTGATTTTTAATCTCACTTTCTATTAAATAAGAATTATTTGTATCTCAGGAGCAGAATCGGAACCTGGATTACTGGGGGTTTTTGGCTCCAGTTCTATTTTACAGGTTAATGTATCTTTTTGGAAATATCATACGTGGTGACTCTGTCTCCAATAATTGTTAGTAGAAGACAACTCTTCTAGTACTAAATCGCAGTCTGCTTGTGGGCTGAGATTTTTCTGCAAGAGTGGGTAAAATCTGCTTGCCCTGCCTAACTTTCTTCTACTTCACTACAGGAGGGAGTGCTCCCAGTGTTGTCCAGAAGGGTTCTTTTTCACCATCCTTTCTTCTGTTTTCCATTTGTCAGTTTTGGACTGGAACATGAAGAATGAATTAGGCAGTTGGGGTAAATCTCTATTGGGAAGGGCCTGGTTAAGTCTAGAGATAATGAAGGGTTTTGTAAAACTTTGAAAAAAATGTCATTATGCATGAACCTATAAATCTGTAAATATCAAGTGAGCTTTATATATAATATCACTTAGCAGGAGAAGAAAGGACATTTAAATACTGTCAGAAATTAATGATGAGGGATGCCTGGAAAGCTTCACGACAGAAAGTTATCACATTCTTTGCTGCTTTACCTTTGTATTGGAATAAATATTCAAACTAAATTTAGCCGGTGTGATTTGGAGGCAGTATGGCTTCAGCATTTCCATCAGGATTGACCCCTTCCAGTTGGCCTTGTTGCTGGAATCGTTAGTCAGGTGATGAGCCACTCGCTGCGTGCAGGAAGCCGACCAGAGACTGAGGGACAGAAGGACACCGCATGGAAAGGGGCTGGTCCCAGGAGTGACCAGGATGGCCCAGAGCTTCTCCTTGGCACAGCTCTGGATGCTCGTGTTTCCTCTGCGGCTTGAATTAATTCTCACCTGCCTTTCCAGTGGGTGGTGGTGGACCCTTCATGGCAATCAGATTTGTAGTGAGGCTTCTGTCTGCCTGCCTCTCTTAGCAGTCTGGCACTTAAGAAGGGGATATTTAACTTGAAAAATGGTTTATTTTATAGAAGTTCCAACCAGCGTAATGTTTATTAAAACAGCCATAAAATTCCCTGCATACCACGTGAAATTCAGCTTGATAACGATAGTGCTGCTATTGTCATTATGTAAGCACACAGCAGCTGATTTAACAAAGAAATAAATCCAAATAACACGTTCCCAACCTGAGGCTGTGCAAGAAATACGGGTCTTGAAAGCTAGTGCTGGAGTCGGTACGGGGATCAGCAAGGGGCTGCGCAAACCTTCAGCTTGGGGTTCCTCATCCGAATTCAAGCTGAAGCAGTTACCATGATCTGATGGCTTTGTAGCAGTTCGGATAAAATGAAGTGATGGTCTTAAGTCTGTTTCCTCCTGTACCCGTAGCACCAGTGAGGCAGCCTTCAGGGGAAGCCTCTGAAGGGAGGTTTAGCATGGAATGGGCATGGGGCTGAACTTCCCGCCTTGCTGGAGGGACATTGTTCCCAGCCACAGGGAGAGACCTCTGATCAGTGCTGCGTAGGTTCCCTGGGAACATTTGGGATGTGAGACCTAAGGTTGCCATTCCCACAGGGAGCCAGAGAGCTGTGAGCCCATGTGGGAAGGGTTGAAATGGGCCTGGGGATGATTACCAGTGAATTTTCAAAACACTGGGTGGTACAGCTAGTGATTGAGATTGGAGATATTAAATGCTTTTAAAATGACCATTTCACATTTTTAGTGCCATTTTATTGTGTTTTCATTAGAAAAACAAAAGGTCAGTATCCTGGCAGGACATTACATTGTCAGTCCTAGGCTCTTCAGGGCTCCATCTCTAGCTATTTATTGCTTTCAGTTTTATCTCCTGCTGAAATTCATGTGAGAGAGAGAGCAAATAGACACATCCTGGGTAAAAGTTAGATGTAGCACATGCCAGAATGAATGGATGCCTTTTAATTTGGGAGATTACATCAATCACATGAATGTTATTTGGGCTAGCATGCGTGTTTGGAGCAAGCAAGCCATGAATATTTAGAAGAACAGACCACAGATGAGAAGCCTTCAGGAGGTTGACAGCCTAACAGGTATTTGCACATATCACAACTTTTCTGTAGAAATACTGCAACTGAACCAGTAGCCACACTCGTAAATCACATTAGTTATGTTAGATTAGTTGTGTGCAAATATTATGCAGCCCTTGGTTCTTCAGTCCAGTTTATTAACACCCCGGTCTGTTAATCCTCACTCCTATTCTGCTATTAAACCTACTTGCTTTTCACCCACACAGGAAAAAGTCTGCCCAGGTGCAAACGTGGGGTAAATACATGGCTGAGGCTTAGGTTCAGAGCAGAAGCTGCTTGCCAAATTTGCCGTGCAGGGGCCAGCCACATCCCCTGAGGACCAGCAAACCCCCAGCTGTGCTGCCACCATTTTTCTAGGGGACATGCAAGTTGCTTTGTGGCTGGCACAGTCATCATGGAAGGAGTCTTACTGTGTCTTGGCACAAAAATCAATGAGATATGCTTCCACATAGCCTTCAGCAGAGGTTTGGAGCATCAAGGCACAGCAAAATAGCTATGAGCGTGCAGCTGGAGAGCTCACGCCAGAGCTGTGCTATGAATGAAGCTCAGACCTGGTTGCCAGCCACCCAGGTTGACCTCAATGTATAGACATAGCCCAGATAGCTAAAGTCTAGCCAAATCTTTGCTTGGACCAGCCGTGTGAGCTCTCCTCAAGTGCTTTTTTTGTCTATGTCATCTTAAGCATCCCAGTCCCACGGCTTTCTTGCTTTCGTCCTTTTTTTTTTTACAGCATTTTTGTGACTAGTTAATTTTGCTCTCCTTCGTTTTTGCTGAACCACTGCTTCAACTGCTACTTCATCCTGTACCATCTGCACTGTATTTTTCTTAGCTGCTTTGCCTGTAACTACGTGCAGGAGAAAATATCCATCTGTTAAAGGCTGAGGTATTAGACAGAGGGAGAGACAGTTTTAAATAGGTATTACAAGCGCGTCAAACTAACTTAAACAGAGAAGATTAGACAAAAAATGTCCCAGGAAAATCTGGGTGGCATTTTATTCTCATCAAAACATGAAAAATGATCAGAAGAGGGGTAGAAGGAAAAAGCTGTTTAATCTGAGAATCTCCCCTTCTAGTTAGATTTCTGTTGTACTCCCAAAATACAATGAACTAACCATGACATGAAGATGATGATATGCAATCGACTGTATCAACAGTTTCGCAGATGTTTATTTGAAGTTTAATGTTAATGAAATGCAGAGATGTGCCTTGTACATTTTAGGTTTTTTTTTTGCTCTCCTCAGGTCCCAGTTTTCACATTTCGTCTTTCTAATAGTGGAATTAATTTATCTCATTTAGTACCGGAAGAACAACAATCTTCAGAAAGTGATTTCATGAATGACCACGGTAGGAGTCCTGTGTTTAAGAGGGGCCAGGATGGAACAAGCGGAGAGGTTAAAAATGATTGAGTCTGTGGGACAAAAGATCCCTATTGAGGTCTATTGGAAAATCTTATGCTGCAGCTTATAGGGGGGCAGGTTTAAACTCCCTTGTCACCGGGACTGAATTTATCATTACTAAAAGTACTAAGTAACATGTTGTTGCCTTTGTCGCTGTGAGAGATAATTGCAGGCTCCATGCTTTAAGGAAACAAACTGAGGAAAAGACTATTTACATACATTAGGAACATGCACAGATTAGCTTCAGCTGGCCTGTTTATACTGTCAGCCTGTATTATATTGGAGATTAGATAAATGTACATAAATGTTAGGCATAACAAATATTTGGCAGTGTTTCTCTGTCCTTGCATTATGCTCCATGTAGCCCATTACAGGACTTGCCTGAGAAGGCTGGGGACACAGAGGCGTTTAACTCCTTTGGGTCACTTGGGGTAAGAGACTGCCCAAGCAAAATGGTTTCTTAATATTCTTGTTTCCGTTTGAATGTTCAGGTTGGAAACTGCTGCAGCTTAAAAACTACGGATCAGGAGGAGGCATTATCAGGATATTATTCCATTATTGCTATTGTTTTATTTGTAGTTACCAGTTTGCATTGCCAAGTTAAGACCATTCGGTTACTTGTCTTTTGCAAGTAACCGATCCATTTACACTGTGAACTGGGAATAATAAAACCTTAAAGGTCTTAGTGGTCAGCACTGTCTATTTAAATATTTAGCATTATATTTTGTAATTTCCTTCTCTGTATTTTTGTATTTAATTGTATTGATTTTTCTTCTTTTTTAATGACATCAGAAGGAAAAAAAAATGTAGAAATACAGAGTATGTTTGTCTCAGTGGATGAGTGTGAGAGCTGGGCAGCCTAGAGACAGCAGGGACAGATTCTTCTGTCTCTCCCTGGGAGGCCGGGTGTCTCCTGCTTGGAAGGAGCATCCTCAGGGCCTTGGTGGAGTAAGGCGCTGGTAAGCTGGAACAGGGCTAGGAGGTCAGGGCATCTTTTCCCTTTTTTTCGTTTCTCAGGGTTTTCTCCTGTGTAAGGTGATGATGATTGCTCATCATGAAATACACAGTTTAAAATTTGGCATGTGTCTGTTTTTACATCCATAGATTTCAAAACGGATTGCATAAGTTTATGGATTATTAGCTCATGCAAACTAGTGCACAGAAAGTTTGACTTTGTTATTTAAAAAATGGCCTGTGTTTTTGGCTGTCCAGTTGTAGACATCTGTTGCAGCTTTTTCAGAGGCCCAAATGTGCCCCAGCTGCTATTGTTTCAACAGTCAACACTTAAAATAATAAATGCAATTTTATTACCCCAATACTTCATCTGGTGTCTGGCCCACCAAACGAATCCCGGGCTCTCAGACTCAGTGCCGTGAAACCCCCGTGATCTGTGGGGAATTCTGAGGAGTCCAGGAGCACCGGCTTCACAGGCACAGTTGCAGGGTGATGGCCTGGAGAAGGGGGGGAAATACACCTCATGAAGAAAGAAAAGCAAGAAATCATTGAGAAAATGAGATTCCAGAGAGCTGAGAATATAATTTCAGGTGCTGTGTTTGGACAGACTTGTTTGAGTATTTGCAAGTCAAAATGAATGAGTAAACAAATTTGTGAATTTTAGACCTTGATAGTCTTCAGCCAACCTTGATATATGACCTGTGAAATATTTCTACTGGATGTATTAATCTCTGTATAGAAAACTTAAGACCACAACTAGTACTCTCACTTTGGTAGTAATCATTCCTAAACTCCTTAGAAATGGTATTGAGAGGGATCTGTGGACCACAGACTGGAAAGCACTGTTTCAAGCGCTCTGGCTAATTACAGCCTCAATACCAGAACTGGCAACTGCTGAATCTCTAGAAATATTTCTAATTGGGAAACTTCAGATTGCCTAAATAAACAATAAATACATCTGAGCTGCATAAGGGCTTTCTTACGGGAGCTGTGGGACTATCCTTGTTGCCATATACTGTGAAAAGCTCAGTGGCTTTTTATTCATTTACCTGGAAAGAGAGCTGATTTGAAGCTGGAGTGAAACCTCCTCCTAGGTCCTGCGGTCTGGACGTGGCCATCATCTGGTTGATTGTTTTCCCTTGCCAGACCACGTGTTACATATCCCTCATGCATCCAGTTCCTCCCTCTGCTTCCCTTTTTCATTTGTCTCCTTTCCTGACTCTCACTGTACCTAATAACTGTACAATGAAAAAAAAAGTGGTATGATGTTCCATGATGTAAATTGGTGCTTTTAATATAATTTCCCTGTTGAGGCTTCTTTTGTTTGTTTACTTGCACTGTATCTGTATCGAGCGTGTTTTTTCTCTGAAGATTGTCAAAGTAGATTTTTTTCTTGACTATTTATTAGAGTTTTGCTGTACATTTTTATATATATTTTAAAGTGCAAGACACGAAGTGTACAGAGCTTTAACTGGGATTACCTCGTCAATAGTTGATTCTGAACCTTCAGAAATGGGGTATTTTGTCTTGTCATGTTAGCAGCTTGTCGCTGTAGATGGGGAGGATGACCCATGCTGTGATCATCCAAAAGAGATAATGGAAGGATCTGCTGAAGATGATGTCAATATCCCTGATGTTATTTTCATAGGGATTCCAAGATGGACAGTGTGATATATTTCTCTGAATACAATTATGCTTACACTATCCCAATAGGAGGCAGAGAAATACATGCCCAAGTGTATGTGTGCTCACCTACTGCTTCAAAGGGAGTAGAAGGATGAGGCAACTAGTGACAGTGAAAAACTGAGTTACTGAGGCATGAAAGGAGAGTCTGAAGTTAAATGCTGTTAGTGCACAGAGCAGACTTTTGGGAATCATGACATCACGGCCTGTTTTCACTGCATCATGAACCCAGTGGAAGGACAGAGCTTGAAATGTGAGTGTCTGACATGTTTTTGTAGTATAGAGGGATATGCTAAACCTGCTAAATGGGATTTTTGGGGACAGAGAGCGCAGAATATTAAAATATCAGGTAAATAACAGCTTCTACAGGTGTTTCCGTTTGTACTGTACCTGTAAAATCTAGAAGCTCCTACTGACTGTAAAATTAACAATAGGCAAAGTCAATGCTAAATGGCCTCAAGAAAAAAGGCACAAAAATCTTACAAAAAGTTAGGATCGATAGGATACCTCTTGCAGTGCCATATTGAGCCTTCTTTCCCCTTCCCCCAAAATAACATTGTCAGTTATACAGCAAAGCTTTTACTTACTTCTGCTAATGGAAAATGGTGATAACGATCTTTGAATAATAGAGGTTTAGAAATAGCAGCTCCTGGGTCCTTATACCAGCTTTACCAGTCAATGCTGTAGTTATCTTTTCGAGAGGCAGCAGTCCTGGAGGCTGGGAAGGAATCGGTGCCACCCAATGTATCTTGAAGGATTCTTTTTTTTTTTTTTCCCTGCATCTCAGATAAATTATTAAATGCAAATTCAGCAGTGCAAGGAAGGAAAAAACAGATTATTTTCCTTTTGAGTTTGCTGATTAGTCAATTGCTTAGTTCATGGAGGATGCCACTTGTGTCAAGTTTCTGTATACTTTCATAGAACTGGAGCACGATACTTACCGTATCTCAAGTGAATGATTTTTCAATTAGCTTGCAGTTCCTTGGCTGTATTCCCTTTGCAGTCCTACGTGGGTGATATAGAGCAAAGGTTTAAGAGGTTTTGGACAATTTATGATGTTTGGAGAGGCTATTTGTCAAGAAACAATATCTGCAACAACTTTTATGTTCAATTTTAGTCCTGGGTCTTTTGTTTATTTTTATGGCACTGTTTTCTGAGGTGTTAAAGCTAACTTGAAGGTATTGTTTAAAATGG
>NW_008794542.1:968103-1009435 GCF_000699145.1 Aptenodytes forsteri | reverse complement strand
ATATCAGGGGGCACATGACTGCTTTTCTGATGGAGCTGCAGATGGGAGTGCACTGGGAATTGGTTTACTCTGCCAGCCAAACCGGGAAAGAAAGGAAAGATCAGAAACATTTGAAAATGAGATCATACGGCATGTGAACTATACAGACATCTCGCCCATGTTTTTTTTATGAGAAGTCTTACTGACATTTGAAAAGTAGGGACCTGTTCCCTAGTCTTAAGGTTGACTGACATTTAAGGGCAGCGTAAGGCATGATTTCCTTCCCCTCTTTTTAAATTGAAGTTTTCATAAATCAGGGTGAGGGAGAAGCCTGGTTACATCTTGCAAAGCTTTAGGATCTGTGTAGAAATATGAAAAAAGTAACCCGTGATATTTTAAACACTTTGCTGAGTCTTGTTTTGTTCTACATCTAAGAGGCATGGATATGGAGCCGCACCACAATGGGGAGGGAGAGAACCTGAAAGTGGTTTAATTTCAGGTATTTATCACAGCAGCTCAAACGCAATTGCTCAAAATTCTCAAAATCAGGGAAATTTGGGGTAGTCTAAAAGTACTGCCAAAGAAGCTGCTACTCTGTAAGACCAAGGCAGCGTATTTTATCTTTGTCCCAAATGCAAGCAGGCAGCCAGACTCGCACCAGGCACAGATTCAGGTGCGGCTGCAATTGCTGCATGGGTGGGCAATACCAGCACCGGCAAAGGGCCCTCGGTGGGTACCACTGAGATCCAGAGAGCAAGTGCCTTCCTTCGATCACTGAGCCAGTACCATCACTTAGAAAACATTCACTTTCCTGTGATTTTCTTCGCTAATGTATTTCTCTGCTCTGAGAGTCTCAGGACACTTCCCCTGAAAAGGCGGTACCATGGGGTAATTTATAAAGCTACCCCTATTTCCTAGCATCTTTGCTGAGACTGAGCATCAGTCACAAAAAGCTGAAGCAGTTTCTGTATTTACCCCTCAGCTGCGTTTCTTCCTTCCAGCAAAGTCTGAGCTGCAGTTTCAGGGTACTCTTAATTATAGAAACCAAACCTCCTTCCTTGTGAGGTTTTAAAGCCATTCTCTGAAGTACCTTCTTTCTTTGACCCCCAAGCCAACTGAAAGTAGTCATGTAAGAACTTAACAAAGGGCTTGTTCTGGACATCCCGGGTAATGAAAGGCAAGGTCCCGTGGAGTTACTTAGGCTTGAAACTGGAAAAATGTTGCGTGGTGGTTTGAAATCAGTTTCTGGGAGAGCAGCATCGCTCTGCAGCTGGTCCTGCTTTTGTGGGTGATGACAGCCAGATGTTGCAGTCAGGCACTGAAGCCGGTTTAGGACAATTGTTTTATAAAGGGTAATAAAGAGCATCAATGGAGGACATTAATGTTTAGGTGGGCTCCTGCTAAAACTATCTAAAGAGGAGTGATATAAAGTGACATAAAAATTCCTGTATGGTAATTTGAGTAGCATAGAAGAGTGCCTAATGAACTGCGTTGCTTTTATAGCTAAATGGACTGAGGATAAGACCGGTTCTAATACATCCCCACTACACAATTATCATGGGAGGAATATATATCACTTTTTGTATTTCATTTGCAGTATCATACATTGCACGCGCGTGTGTGTGTGCACGCGTGTGAATAGTGGCTTCTTGTGTGCTGAGGAACAAAAGCTAAGCAGTTCAGTTTAATATTAATTGTGTATACTTACCTCTTTCTAATCTAGAAATCTTTCTTAATCTTTATAAAGCACCTGTTAACAACTTAGTAAGCCTTTTTTCACCAACACAAATGGTTTGCGTATTTTTGTTGCTATTACCTTTTAAAAATAAACACCAGAAATACAGGGCAAGCTTCTCTGCTGCTCCAGCATTACCCAGCACAGAGTGGGAGGACCATCAGGGAGCTATTTATGATACCTGGCTTCCCAAGCAATTACTGCTCAGGACACCAAATAAACGATAGTAGCTTCAGGGTTTCTCTAATGTAAGAGCACCCAGCTGCGGTCCTAGTGGAGACCATCAATTTGCAAAATCCAGGGACACCTTTCCCCTCCCTCACCCCCATGTTTTCCCTCCCCTTACTGCTCCCAGATTTCATTCATCTTTCCATCATGTAGGAGTTTCCTCCTTTCCTTTGAAGCAGCTGAGGTCCATTTAGAGACATGTGTTAGCCTAATATTGACTCTGTCCCCTATACCTTTCATGTGCTTGTTGTCAGACATATTGCTTCCTCTTGTAAATAACTCCATGGAGGATGCGCACAGTAGCACCCACAGAGCAGGAGTAAGTCCTGACGCAGCATGACTGAGATGCAAGGCAGGTGGCCTTGAGGTGCATCGGCCAGCCAGCTCCCACGTCTCCCAGGGTGGTGATGAAGCCAGAGGATGTGGTAGCTCTGTGGTCGATCTCTCTCATCTCTACGCCATTTTTTAAGCATAGCGTAAGAGTTGGGGTTCCAGTCTGGAAGTGTTTTCCAGGTTTCTAATGAGTATTTAATGATGTTTGACCATGTGGGACAGTATTAGTAAGAGACTTGAGAGCAAGAAACCTCCAAAGTCTTAGGGTCTGTGTTCAAAACCTAGCAAGCAGAGAAAAATATTCTGGATCTCACCTTTTTAGTGAGTGCTTTAAACCTTAAGCCCTTGACCTCGTCTTCTTCTGGAAGTTTGTGACCCTTCAGTTCCTCAGGACAATCATTTTTTTCCCCTTTTCTCGTGTCTTGGTTGTAGGACTCTAAAATAACTGCTTTGCTTCTAGAAGGCTGCTTAGAAAGAGAAGATTTTGTCCCATGGAAATACAACAACAGTGACAAGCAAACTTCTTAAGACTTTTGCTAGACAAAAAGGATGGTGGGTAATCCAGTAACTGTGTGAAAAAAGATTTATTCTGGAACAAACTCACACTGCAGAAGAAAGCATCCAGCTTCCTCCATCCACCTTGAGTTGTGAAAATGTAAAATGAAGAGAGAATTGAGCCCAGGATGTCCATTCTTGCTGCCTGAGCAGTGGCTCTGGGGCTTGCCACGGCCCCACAGGGCTGCCACGGCACTGTGAAAGCTGGAGAAGAAAGCCTACTGTGGTGGAGACATGAATCCCACCTCCAGTATTCATCTGTCTCTTCCCCTGAGGTAGTTACTAAAATAGTTATTTTCTTGCTTTAATGTGAGTGATGACTGAGGCACAGCTCTTACCTCCAGCTTAGAGAAGGTGACTTCACTAGGTTTGGAAGGGAAGTTCATCCCTAGGTGCATCCCACCATGGAGCAGCCTTTGGCTCCCTGAGTAGTCAATGGACGGAAGGTGGTACCTGTAGAGGTGTCTTTAGGTCTTTGGTTGGAAAGAATCACACTCTGCAGTTGGCTCTCCTTGGCTTAGTGGGAGCCTCCAGCCCTGACTCAGGTAGGTCAGCCGAGTCCTTGGGTTGAGAGGATGAACCGAGGCCTCAGAGACAGGAACGAGACACTGGGGTAAAAAGCAAGTGAATCAGCAAAACTTTCTCTGTTCCAGTGAAAATTCTGCTGTGCTTACTTCCGCTCTCCTTTTCTTGACTAATGTTTGGGCTTATTTCTTCCGTACTGTTACGCTGGTGGTACTAAGTTATGATGAGAAAAGACTTGGTCCATCACCAAGCACTAATTTTCAGATAATTAATACTTGGCATCAGAGTAGCACTTAACAACCATGACTGGAAGATGACTGAAGAAAAGTCCAGGCATGGCATCATCTAATTATTGCTTCTTTTGTATGTGCCAAAGACTTAATCATTTGTTACTTTTTCTAGGGGAAGGGGAAGTGATTACAAGTTTCTTATGGGAAGCAGAGGTACCGCTGGGCTACCATTAGCAGTGCCATGGTTATGAAGGGCAAATTAAGCTTGGTGATCCTGCCAGTCTTATGTTCACCATAGCCAGGCTCAGGATTTATAAATATTGTTCTCTGGTGACAGCTGTAAGTGTCCCTCTTAACAACAAGCCTCTCTCTATTTTCTGCCCTTCTGTCCTTGTCCTTCACGTCAGTTCTGTCTCTTAATGTTTTTGCCAGGACATCCTGGTAGCTCCTTCTCAGCTGAACTCACTGAGTCCATTACTTCCTTAATTTCAGTCTCCTCCTTGGTGTTCAACTCAACTCTATTGCTCCATTACCAAAAAGAAAAAAGACTGCTCACCAGGTGGGTTATCCTAGTCTCTCACTGCTCTAAATTTAGTCCAGGTTTTTAATATAAATGAGCTATCTGTTCAGCTGGGGAAAACTGAGCGCATGTGACACCATGGCTCAATCACTGGCATGTTCGCCCCTAGGCCAGAAGGTTGCGCTTTCATTAGTCCCATACCAGGACGTGGCTCATCCCCAGTGCTGCAACTGGGTGTCATGCTACGTGAGGAGCTGCCCTCTGGATGAAATGCTGCATCGAAGCACCTTGATGGCCAGGTGGAAGTGGAAATGTCCCAGAGAATGATTTTTTTGTTTTTGTTTTTAAAATGAAGAACGTATAATCCTATTGTCCTGGTAGTATGTCCTCTTTCACCAGAGCAAGTAGAAATGTTGAGGTCTGTGTGTAAGAGCCATGGATAAACACATAGTGGCTTCTCTGTTGAGGCAAATGGTCACTACCCTGACAGTTTAGTCAAAGGTATTTAGGGTGCCACATATCGGAGAGGCAAATTATAAAACCAAGCTGTATTCTCAAATATAAGAAACCATAGAAACAAAAAGCCAAGTGCTGGGTTTCATACTGGATAGCTCATTAACTTAAAAACAGAGTATGAATGTAAATTATAACCCTTGTTATAACTCATAACTACAGTTCAGACGATAACTTGGCAGTTTGCCCACAACTCTTTTATAAACCAGTAACCTCCGGAATAAATTATACATCATACATAATACATAATTGTCCTTAAAAAGGCAATAATTGTTCTAAAAGGTACAGGTTGCAGCGTGTTTCACATGAAATGTATGCCACAAAGCCAGCCTGGTTGCTCGGGCTTCAGGTTCCTGGATAACCTGTGTGCTTGGCAGTTTGGGACTATTTCACAAACCCAGTATGTGTCTTTTTCTTGCATTCTCCTCTGCCAGGGGTTTCTGTGCTTCCTCCAGCTTGGGCTATGGCAGATGCCCTCACCTTTCTTTGATTTATTCTTGGTGAATCCTGATGTATACAACTTGCGTCATCCTTGAAGGGCTGATGGCCCCGGGTAATCACTGGATTTAAACAGAGTCTCATTTCTGTGCAGTCAGCCTACATCCTTTGTTCTCCCAGGACAGACCACTTGTACTCAGTTGTGCTCTGAAGGGGACATCAGGACAAAGCCAACAGCAGAAACACACACCACAACAACCATCCTCTCCCCAGTCTCAACACCTCTTCATGTACACAAGATTCTGTGTACATGTAGGCTCTTTCTACTCTTGCTATGATGTTCAGGTGAAGAAGTAATACACCGAGAGTACCATACTAGGAGGAGTTTTGGTGTCTGTCCTGCTAATGACCTGATTATCTATTCAGAGCTACTCATTATTTTTATGGAGAATCGTATTATCTCAGTGCCAGTCAAATGTTTTTAATAACGCTCATTTAGCAAAAAACTCACTTATAGCATTTTGTGCCCCCTGCACCATATCCCAAATCCTTTTTGAAAAACATGCTTCATCATGGTTTTTGCTTCCCATTTTTTTGGTTTGCAGTTTTATAATGTTAATGTTGGATTGCCAGCACAAGGCTTTCTTTCTACGATCAAACTTCCAATTAATTCTTTTTGCTTGTAGGTATTTTTGTAAGATAGACAGCAAGAAGGTTATGTGTACTTTGTCTTTTTTTTTTTTTCCCTGTGTTTATTTGTCTGCACAAGACACATTACAGGAAACCTTTCACACGGGAGTTGCCGTGTCGCTGTAATAATTGATACTGGAAAGTTATGTGAAGGTCTTATTGTGCTAAATAAACTAGCTTTTTCTCAGAATGAAAAGATAAATGGCGGCACCTAAAAAAGAAAACCCTTTAAAAATGACCTACTGTGTAAGATATATAAACTACAGGAAAAGTACCCACATATTTTTATCATTGGAAAGAAAGGTCGCTATTTTTCTACCACAATAACAGAAAAATAATACATTCAGTTACAAAAACTCGTACAAGCGAATGTTAAGGTGCTAATAGATGTTGCAAGCCAGAACTTGAACAGAGAATTCTGCTTTCCTAATGTGGGTTTGCTGCCCTTCAAATTATTAGATTCTGTCAATCAAAGACTGTTTTCACATATAAAGCTATTATAGCCTGATCTTCCTCATTTCTGAAGGGCAACCAAACTTGAATGCTCTCGGTGATAAAATACTGGTTGCTTTATGCCCTGATTTTACAGATGGGTGTTAAAACAAATTTAGTCTTAAACTTTCTGCAGAAATAATTTGAAATGCAATATGCTATGCATGTATTCATCTTCTCTCGCTCTTCAGATTTTTCCACTGATATATTGATCGTAGCGGATAAAAAAGGTTATCTCACACCATTTTCCATCATGGCCCATCCCACCATCTGGTCTTCCAGCTGAGCTTACTCTAAGCTATCTAAATGAAGAGTCTGCAAGAAAACACATCTTTGCTCCTGAGCTAGCAGCCTAAATTTAGTGTAGGTAACTGTTGGAACTGGGTTACTCTGGCAGTGTAGGGCTTGTAGGCTGCCTGCGTCTATACTGTCATGCTAGCCCAGGTCTCAAAGTGACGTGGAAGTCCAGACTCTTTGATGGTCAACACTACCTCCCGCATTCTGGCTCCGAGGTGACTAAGTCAGCTGGCTTTGCACTCATGGAAATTTTCCTGTGGTAAGGGGAGACAGAGTGGGAGGGGACCCCAGGGACCGAATGCCATGGCAGCCCTGCCCCACGGACAGTCCATCTCCCCACAGCTGCCTGGGTTGGGGCTTTCACCAGGGCTCACTGTGGTGCAGCCACAGGAGGTGGCAGCAGAGGTGTAGTCGATGGAGAGAGCTGAAGAACCACAATTAAAACACATACAAGTCCCCACAAGATTGAATAATTTTAAACAAACATTAGTTAAAATCTCAGTGTTTTCTGGCACACTGTTGTGTTTTTTCTGTGTGAAACACTGGATGACAATAAGGTTCTTGTGTCAACCTGTGATAGTGCCTGTTGAGATTTCTTAATGATGTTTATTAATTTAATTAAAAAGAGAGAATTTATTTAAAAGCTTAAGCACAGAGACAAAAGTAAGGTTGAAGTATCTATTCAAGCTCTGCGTTTCCTGCCTTTTTGAGCACTTGATTTCAACATTCGTGTTACAGTAACACGAACAGTATTTTTGGGAGTTGTGTGTGGTTTTGACAGACAATTACGGATACATCAGGCATTGCTCTTGCTCCCTCAAGTCCAAAATTCTTGCTGGCTTTGGTGGTGCAACGCTAAGTGTCTCATCTTTTGGGGGTAGGCCACTATTTCAGGGTAGAAATAACCTGTTGAGGTTATTGTAGGGTTTACATCCATAGTGATACAAATGGGATAGACTACTGCACTCTAATCACCTAAAACTTGCTCTTTCTAAACACGTCTGTCAAACTTGCCTGCTAAAATATCGCTGAAAAGGTAAGAGAAAAGGTTGCAGACACAGCTAGACAAAGTCCACTTCTTCAAAATAATAATCATGGCTTTTAGCTATGGTACTTGGTCTAAACAGCCTGCTTTTGTCAGTAGTAGGTGCCTGGGACCACGTATCGTACCGCGTTGTTGACTGGGAGCCTAGATTTGTCTTCTGGCAGGCTGGATACAGGGCAGCCTTACAGCCCACCCAGTACCTTACTCTGAACTTACCCAGGCGCTGGAAAATGGGGCAGAACTTTCCTGCTGGATGCATCCTCTTCCTGCCCAGCTTAAGCCAACGTTGGATGACTGGTGTGCTCCTGGCAGAGGCGTCTCACCCCTCCCAGTCCCACGCTGGCTGGTTTGCCTTGCTGTCTCATTTATCTCAGCCCCCATATCCCCTCTATGACACATGGCTCCAGACAATTGCCTTTTTGATTTGCCCCCCAAAGTTTTGTCCTCTGTCTTCCCTCCCTCCTTCATGTCTCTCTTGCAGAAAACTGCGTATTGGGGCTTCTTAACGTACAGTGTGGTGGGATGCTTAACTGCCTGCTCTGACGCCATTCCCTTCCCAGAGGTACATCGGCAAGTGCCAGTTATCATGTCCTTGTCAGCCAGGGGATGTCAAATAATAACTAGCTTTCACCTGTGCAGCACGGTGCTTCCCAAACAGCGTGGGACAAGTAATTAGAAATAGCTTGGCTTTTCCTTGCTTCGGCCGTGAGGAAACCCCGCATGGTTAGCCTGTGATTTTAAGCTCGCTCTGTGCTGTGGCAGAGCCTGGCTTTACTGATGGTATCGCTCCCGTCAGGTTGTAATAGAGTTATGATATCTCCTTCCCTTGCGTGGAGTGCCCCATGTCTGTGCGCCGCACGCTCATTAAAGGCTGATACCCAGCCGAAGTAGTTTACATTTCTTTAACGGCTTTTATGGTGTTGTCGCGTGGAGTTAGGTCTGTCTGAAGACAGCCAGAGTTTAGAGCAGTTAAAGCTTTTGAAGGAGATTACCATAATTACAAGTGATCAACATTCAGTGCTTTCTCCCTTCCACCCTCCCTCCCGGCTCAGCCGTTCCCCAGCACAGCTTATCGTGGGGCAGGCTGCAGAGAGGCAGCTCAGAGAAAGTGGCTTTACGGTGACAGTCACGTGTGGATGCTGTGCCCAAAGGGTGATGTTGCTGCCTACCTGCAAGACCATCAGGTTTAGGTTGTTGCTATATTTCTGCCAAAGGCAACTGAATCAGCATTGTGCTTAGTAGTGCTGTTATTGATACTCCTTACCTTCATCTGTTCATTTGCATTTTAATCATGAGCTCATTATTTATGTAATTGTGATTCTTGTTTTGTTTAAGTGGCATTTCCCATGGTATTGCTTAAGAACACACCTAGAATCATAGAATCATAGAATATCTCAAGTTGGAAGAGACCCATAAAGGTCATCAAGTCCAACTCCTTGCTCCTTGCAGGGCTACCTAAAACTAAACCATATGGCTAAAGTGTCGTCCAGACGTTCCTTGAACTCTGACAGGCAGAAATCTTACTTAGCAATCTTCCCTCAATTACATTCCTTCCTTGCTAATGTTTTGAGGTAGTAGCCAAAAGTCACGGTAGTGAAAAAAGGGTTAAAAGCAAGAAATACAAGTACATCCTGGATAGATGAATCCATTTTTCCACTAATTAATAGCATATTTCTAACAATGGAAAGCTATTAAAACATGACGGTATGTTTTGTGAATCACATTTATCAACCACTATACACGCTGAAGTTCTATTATTTATTCTGTATTTTTAACATAGCGTATGGATTTTTTCATTCAAATGTAGAAAGTAGCAACAAAAAACATTTTTTGCCTCCATTTAAGTATATATTAATGCAAAAACGAAAATGTAATAAGAACAGTACATTTTTATGTCAACAGTAACCTTTATATGGCATTCTTTAGAGAAAACTGTGAATATTGGAAAAGAGAAAAGAAAGATAAGTGGTTCCCGTATTCATCTTAGTCCAAAATCTGTTTTACCCACTGCTGGTTGCTGGCATTGTTTGATGATGTGACACAGTAACAGAGTATCAGATTATCAGAAAAGGAGATTCTCAATTTAATAGTTATTTGCAGAAATCAAAGTATTTTTTCCTTTATCTTAACATCTCAAAAAAAAGTAGCTGTTAAATTTCAAATCGTGTAGTCTTCCTGATTTATCATCATATCATGGATGCACTTGGCTGTCTAACATCAGGGAATCCAATAAGACCCGTCACGTAAGAAGAAAAGAGAAAATCCTATTGGATAATGGTTTGCGTTCTCCCCTACAGTGATTTATTTCTGTCACAAGACTTAATTTTATCACGAGGCAGATGCTCCATCTATATCAATGCAATACATTCCTGCATTCATTTGTTTCACACCAAAATTGTACCTGATCTATTTTCCGATGCATTTTGGCTTATTTAGTACACGGAGTGATTAGGTGGTGTTTAATCACATGTGTAATTTCCAGTTTTCATAATTCTCAAGCATAATAAAGTAAGGCCCATGTGAAGAAGCATAATATTGAATTAAATTGCAGAGAGTAGCAGTTAAGAGATGCAGCTGGTGTTAACGTTTCGATCTCCAGCGTGTCACGGCAGAGCACGTCAAGTGGAATAAGCCAAGCTTACTCAGGTGATCAGGTGATCAGCCCGAGGAGAGCGTGCCAAACTTTGCCTTGCATTAGTTTCGCCCAGGCTATAATGAAAAAAACAGTCATCACACCTCCTCCTTTGAAATCTGCAGCTCCTCCAAGCGCAGAAAGCCTATCCAGTATGTTTTAACGAGAAATGCGTGTCCTATCAACACTTTCCCCCACCCCCCCATCTGCCACTTAATACAGGTTATACTCTCCTGAATAATCATCTTTATTCAGCAGGGCAGCTGAGGTCCACAGGTTGGGATCCTCTGCCAAGTGTCATTACACTGTGGGAGTGGGCTGCAGCTGCTTAGCCGCCCTTATCCACGCCGACGCCGCCCGGGAGAGCCGAGCCACCTCCCTGGGACGCCGAGCGGTCCCGGGGAAAGGCTGTCAGACCGCTGAACTTCTCAATCACCAGAGGATATATGTGATTCCTGTTTTGACATTCTGCCTGGAGGACCATCTATTGTCAGCTGCCATTGACAAGTGACAGCAGAGCTGTGACTTCCAGGAAGTTTATTTTCTTCTTCTCCCTCCTTCCTACCCTTCCCTTCTCTTTTTATAAATAAGCCTTGACCAGCCACCCCTTCCTTCGGTATGGAGCATGGACGAGTGAAGGTAGGAGCAATGGAAAGTTTCCCAAATTTACAGTTTAGTGGTAGCACTGCAAGGGAATGAATAGATGGGGAAAGAGACCGAGTTAATGACAATTCTCTAAACAGCTGTTGTACGATTCAGCTTCACTACTTCAGTTAATTAATCAGTACCTTGCTGGCAACTCTAGGGGAGATACTCGTTAGATACTGGTAGCAAACAGACAATGCTTTCATATCAAATATGTTCAACAACATCTAATACAGCGATAACTTCCACAAAAGAGGGCAGGGAATACGGAGGCTCGTAAAGGCGCTCACGAAGCAGCGTTTAATATCCTGGTACACATGGATGTGCTACATATGCTGCTTACTTTGTTATTGCTCTCTGGCTTAGAACACTGTGAACTGCAAACTTTCACATGTTTGTTAGAGCTATTTCTTTAAGATAATATTCCTATATATATGTTTCAATAAGTACGGTGTATGAGTGTGCACTATATATTGCTGCATTTGTGTATGATTTCAGAGCAGACCATACATTCTAAATGAAACTACTCTGTATTTTGCCGCAGGATGAAAAATGGGCAAACTTAAATCCTTCATGCAAATATATCTTGTAGAAAGTCAAAATGTGATTAAGATCAAAAAACTCAGTCGGGAGAGTGCTGAGTCTACACATTAGGTTGGAAAATGGCTGTTGTCTCAGAGATTTCCCTCTTTCCTCTTCGGCTTTAAAAAGGAGATACTTTGCATCCTACCTACTAAGTCGATAACAGCATTCATATTTTATGAGGAATAATGCACAGAAACCTTAAACCAATGAAATTACATCTCTACATTTGTAGTATACTTTATATTTTAGTACAGTCCTAAAATTGCCATTAATGAACGTTAGCTTCACGTTCAAGACAAAACTGGCTTTAAAAAAAATGTTACAGTCCTGTTATGACAAAAATTTCCTTCTGCCATGCTGATTTACTGGTAAATTGCAATTCAATGCACTGTAGTTCCTTTTCTGAGACCTCTTCTCTTGCTTTATTCACTTTTCTGATTTAACCCTCTTGTAGGGTAGGCAGTAAATTGCAATGAAAATGACAGCGCTTAAGAGACTGAAATATATTTGCTGTCAAATGTTCCATACATGCTCAGTTTAATTTTTCAGTTGACTTTATTGATTTATTAAGAATGATAATAGCCTGGATATCACTTCATATACATAATTGTCACATAAATCTTCAATATTACTGGCACGTAATTGTGTCCACTGTGGAACATAGTGAATGGGTTTAAATGTTTAATGTGGTGTTGTTTGTGGAGTTCAGCACCAGGTGGTTTTATGGGGTTTGGGGTTGTTCTGTGTCCGTCCTGCTGAGCTGCAGGTAGTGGCATAACCTCAAGTAGGATTCACTGATGTAGTTGTAGGAGTCACCAGTGCTCTGGAATAGGGCTTGGAGTTGTATTAAGCAATTTATGTGGACAATTTATCCAGTCTGCCGCTACGTACTGATGTAGACAATTATAGCTCCAGCTCTTTAATGAAACGTACATTATGGTAGAAAGAATATCATAGCTTCTATTATACTCAGGGGAACTGTAAAGAGAAATGTCCTTTTTTAAATTAGCTTTACGGCACTGAAGCTTTTATGTATTTACATGCAAGTACACTATTAACCCAAACTACTTGTTTTGAACTCTCTCTGTTGTCAGCTCTAGGGAAGTGACACAGGCTGTTAGAAAAACTTCTTTTGTGCCTACTTTTAAACATTGCTGGCCTTTCATGTTAATGGGGAACCTGCTAAAACTTCCACTTTGCTGCAGTCATTCACACGACAGTGAGAGCAGGATGCTTTCTTAATCCTCCCTAATCTGTAGCAAAAACCTGAGATAAAAAAGGACTTTTGTCTAATCCGGCTTCTCAGGTATGGTTTACTTTAGATTTGAGCTATAAATATCTTCCTTTACTTTGTTCTTCTGAGAAGCAAACTGTTGAAAATGGGGCACGGCTTCATTCTTCAGCTGCCCGTTTGAGAAAGAGAGAAAGACCATTTCTAATTTGGAAAAGAGAAAAATAGAGACAAGGCTTTTGGTGTGTCTTCCGCTTGGTGAATGCACTTGGGAGCAAACCGTGTTGCAGAGCTGCCTTGTTGCCTTATTAACCGCTGGGCAGCCGTGGGCACGCGGTGCCCAGCGCTGAACGCTGTCAAGCATCAGGAGGGTTCAACCTCTGTTTTCAAGGGCTGAAGACAGGTCCATCTGTACCTGAAGGAATTGTCTCCATAAACCTTGGTTTTAACATTTTAAGAATACATCATCGCATTCAGACTTATTCATTCTTATATGCTAAAAATAAAAATCGCACTATGAAATGGAGAGATGGGGTGGGGGAGAGACTGTATGCTTGGAATGAAATGAAATTAACAGTTTTGCCATCGACTTCTGTCACCTCAATATTTCATCTGCATTTTCTCTATTTATATACTCCACGTCTCAGATATCCTTAAATCACAGTTGTTATTCATCGGCAGGCCAATCCAAACAGAAGTGAACTCAGCCGATTGTTTTCCTTCGTTGCCTGTAATGAAGCTAGATTAAATACCCGCTTTGCTGTAGTCCAGTTTCTTGAGTACTGTTTCTTGTCTGAGGACGAAATTTAGAAAGGAGGAATAGTTAAAAAGTGAAGTAAATGCCAGAGAAAGGAATTGGAATGACTTGATACAAGGGGGTATAAAATTAGTGGACTGTCTGAAGGCTTTCAATTATTCCTGTTTTCTTTTGCAAACTTCTGGGGAGGTTATAAAAGGATATAAGAAAATTGCTGCTCAGAATTTACTTGATATCCAAAAGCAGGCTTCAACAAGACTTTTTGTAAAATATTATTCCCTGGTAACAGTGTTACGATCATCTCTATATCCGGATCGGGGCACCTGTTTAGGGTTGTCACTGAGCTAAAAAGAAAGTACAGTTATGTCATCTACCTGGGTATGGCTTTTGCACATCATTTTCCACACAGCCCCAAATCTTCATCATAGCAATCCCTGGATGTCTTTGTCCAGTCTGAATCAATTTTCTTTTCCTTTTCTTTGAAAATCTACTGTAAAAAACTCCTTTTGGGAAAAAAGAAGTGTCAGTGCCCTGCAAATAGGATAATTCTGAAATCTGTAATGTTTTCCATGTACTTAATGCAGGGGAAAGGTAAAGGGTGGATTTTATAATCCCTTGAAACCATGTGTGTATATCATAGATACAAAATGTATATAAAATTAGAGAGAAAAGGTTGAATTTGGATCTATAGCCATTCGGAGTCAAAGATTAATGATGACAATGTCATCTGGTAATGAGGGGCTAATGGGGCTAAACTTCATCAATTAAATCCTTTCTCTTTTATAGATTCATAGATTATAATGCCAGAAGGGAATACTGTGATAATCTAGTCTGACCTCGTCTTATAACATATACTATCAAACTTCCCTGAAGTAATTCTTGTTTGAAGAAGAGCATTTCTTTCAGAAATAAAGCATCCAACCTTGATTTAAAATTGCCATGATTGGAAATGCCCGAAAAACCTTGAGAAATTGTTCGAATGGTTAATTATATCTCTCTGTTAAAGGGGCACACCTCTCTCCTCTGATGTTTTCTCTCTTCAGGTGGACCTGGAGAGGGGTCTTTGTGTGCTGTGGATGTGGTCTGGCATAGGACGCCTGGGGGTTTCTCATCTTCAAAGAGCACTTACACGCAGTTGAGAGAAGAGAGGGTGAGCCGGAGCCTGCTAAACAGGGTACGGGTGTGTACCTCACCCTCGTCCTGTGGGCAGAGGCAGCAGGTGCAGGCTTGGTCAGCGCAGAGGCACTCCCCATGGGCAGCCTTGCAGTGCTCTGCAGCACTCGGGATTCCGGGCACTTCCCGTGGGCATCCTTGCAGTGCTCTGCAGCACTCAGGATGCGGGCACTCCCCGTGGGCATCCTTGCAGTGATCTGCTGCCTGGAGCAGGGAGCGGTATGTCCCCTGTACGGTTTTTAGCATCCTGAGCTTTCCTGTGCCTTGGTAGGGAGCTACTCTAGTTCAAGCACACCTTTTATTTGGGGACATCGGCTGTCCCTGAATATTGGGATGTGTTGCTATCAACTAAGTATCAGCCAGTGAGTTGTTCCTTGGTGTAATGACACAGTTTGCATCCTGGGACTTACCTATGCTTTATGGCCTTGCCAGTGTTATAGGGGCAAAACTTTCTTGGAGCAGATACTGTTCAGAGTTGCTTTACTTGACTGTCATTCTCTCTCCTGCCATACTGTCTGTCTCTGCTACTCTCCTCTTTGCTTTGAGAGCCAGTTTTACAGTGGGAGATAGAGCAGGGGTGGAGCGGAGAGATGCTGCCTGAGTCCAGAGGGACTTACTTGCCTGCACTGCTTTGTTCCTAACCCAGTCACTTCCTCACTGTTGCCTCTTCGCACTTTCTCCCAGCAGCACCTCCCATGCCAGGTGTAACCCAGTCACTTCCTCACTGTTGCCTCTTCGCACTTTCTCCCAGCAGTTTCCCTGCCAGGTGGCATCCTTAGGATGTGGCTAGGATACAGTGAGCACTCAACAGTAGTTAGCAGGGAGCACTGAGAAGAGAAAGAATGGGCAAACTAGCTTCACAACATGCTCAGCCCTGTCCTCAACTCAGCTGCTTTTGCCAGCCGCCTCTTTGGAGGAGGAAGGAACGAGATGTGTTTCAGGGTCCTGCTGGAAGTGAAGAAGGGCATGTCAGTGCAGGGAGTAAATAATGGATGTAGCAAAACTTTGTCCTCCATCATAAGCCTTTCTCCTCAGCCCAGCCTGTGCCTGAGCTGGCCCCCGCCCCAGCGTGTTCCTGCTAGGGGGATGCAGTGCCCATTTAAGAAGTGCTCATCTAGAAAATGGAAGTAGAAAGATTTTCTGAGACCCGGAAGAAAAATTACTTTAGTTAGTAATTAACGGTATTTGCACATGTCTAGTGTTTTAATATCATGCAAGGTTTTGCATGCACTGAGAAGTCCTGCACTACTGATCTGGATGTCTTGCAAATGAGGGACATAAAAGTAACAGGAATCACATGTGGGAATGTGAGATGCTGGGATGGAGAACCTAGCTCTCCAGATCAATACAGGTACATTTCTTACCTGTATTAACTTCCTAGATTTTTGTGTGGCTCATCCCAGTGCCTCTCCACATTCTGCACATTTTCTTCAAGGAGAAAATCTTTTGTATGGAGCAGAATATTTTTCCTGTAACATTTCCTGAAAAACAGTCATTACTTTTCCAATCGGGGAAACTTCAGAAATACATTTAATTAGTGGTATGATAGCACTGTGAATGTACTATCTGTGGGATCGAGATTCTCCATTTCATGCAGTGAGAAACGAAGACCCTCTGCTTGGTGGCTGAAGACTCAGTTCAGTCCCGCAAGGGCTGGCCCGTCAGAGAACAGTCTGCCATTGCATTTTTTCTGAGAACAGGAATTCTGAGAGGATAAGGATTGTTTCTGGCCAGGAGTTAGGGCAGCCCTCAAAACTGGTCAAACGAGGCTTTTCAGTTTACACTATAAGCCAAATGAATATTTATGTTTCTTTCTGTAAGCTGAAAAGCCCTGAGTATCTCAGGAGGAGTTTATGGCCTTTCATCATCTTAATTGATCAGGATCAGCATTAATCAGGTAAATGAATCAGAAAACACCTTTGCCTCTCATCATCACAAAGCAAAGATCCTCCTGTCCTGTCCCCCAGCATTTTTATTAGGTTTTTTTTGGCTGAGAACAAAAGTTAGAGAACCCAGAAGCGCCAGGCATCCACAGCTCCCAGGTGAGACTGCTCCTGCAGCAAACATTTCCCAAAGAGCTTCCCATGTCGGTGGTACTTACGCAGCTCCAAAGAGTCAACATCACCAAAACACTGGCCCGTGAACCTCTGCTGTTCCTGAAATGCCTAGTGCTGCTCCTCAGCAGGAGCTCTGTCTCCAGAGAGGCCAGCTGTGCTCCTGCTCCTCTGAAATGGCAGATAAATGGTGTTCTTGAAGGCAGATGGCAGTTTCTTATAGATAATGTAGTATTCCAGTAATTACTGTAGGAAAATTATGTAACCTAATATGTATTAGTTCTGCTTACTATAATCTAAAATGTATTAATATTGTGGCAGTACTATTCTGTTTAATGATTGCATTAATACATACGCTGTGGATATTACAGTACACTTGCATTTATATCACATATTTTACTGCAGTGTTTACAATAGTATTACTTTCAAAATTACGGACAAAGTTGCCTGATTTCATGGGAGGGTCCTACCACAAATAGTAGATTTCATGGCGTGTTATAGATTATTAGGAAAGTCATATGAGGGAATAATTTATATAGCTTAACTAGTTATCAGTACAAATTTTATGAACAAAACAAACACCAGTCTTCCAACAGTAAAGCTATTAGGATACGTATTACAGCATTTGTATAGTGGCTTCTGACTACTTACTTGTTCCTAGGTATCAAGTTCAGTCGGTTGTGAGAGCGCTCAGATGCTCAAAGCTGGACTGGGCAGCATACGTTTCACGAGGACCCGGGCAGGATTGCACAAGTACCTTCTTGCCAGCAAAAATAGACCAAAACATGAAAGAAAATAGCCCTTTTAAGTTATGTCCAAAAATACCATTATAGATACAACCCATGGTTAGTGCGTTGTGCTTCCATATACTATAGGTATCATATGTTGTTACAGCTCTCTGCCCAACTCTTGGGGAAATAAAGAAGTCCCAGGCCTCTCAAATATTAGGGTCTTTGGCTTGATTTGTCATGTGCCTGTGAGTCTTTGATTTCCAGCTCTTCAGCCATGAAGATACCCATTACACAGACTGTGAGTCCTTCCCCGCTAGCAGCCACTCCAGATATGAGCGGTACTAAAGTAACGGTCCAGCCTGCGATACGGGGAGGCCTCCGCTTTGCTTACTTGCAATTTCAGAGGCATAAAATGAACTGCACTGGGAGGAAACAAATCCATCCATAATTCTTACTGCTATTTTCTGATCTCTCAGTTTATTTTTCTGTTATCTAGAACTATATTGCATATTTTAGGCTATAACACTGGCAGGATCTGTTTAAAGACAATTAAAATGCAAAATTTAAGGATGCATGAGAGTATAATTTTACATGATTTACTGTCTGGCTTTTGCCAAGCACTCCACTGTCACCAGCATAACGTTTGGTAAATAACTGAATTTAAGGAGTGTGCTAGCCACAAGGTATTATCCACACCAATCTTTTTTTCTTTATCTGCTTTGAACAAGCTGTTTTATATATTGGAAATTTGTTAACGGACAGAATAAGGCTTATACAAAAGGACTTAGCATTTAACATTTTCACATGCTACTGAAATGTTAAACTTCAAAGATTTTTTCTTCTGATTGCTAAGCCTTAATTAAAGCAGATTGCAAAATATTAAGTGTACAGTGAGATTTGCAGGAGATACTTGGAATCATAACGTCTCAGATATTTTCTTCTGACCTCTGAGCACAGAAGTTACCCTAGCTGAGGCTCTGAGAATAAATCCCGGCAGCGTTAAAGCCAGTAGCAAATTCACTCAATCTCTGGAAAATAGGCCCTACAATTACAGACTTAAGAAGCTCAGTCTACTTACTTTGTTCAAGACGAGGATGTGAGATGATGGGATGATGGTCTACAAGGTATTACCTGAAGACGATACCTTTGATAGCAGATAGCTCTTTAATCTAGGCGAAAAAGGCGAGCTGAGATGCCAGGGTTAAAAGATGATCCCAACACATTCAGAGGAGAAATTGGCCACGCTTCCTCAGGAGTCAGATCACTAGCTTCTGTGGCGAGTTGCTTGGGAGCGGGATGCATTCCCCGCTGGCAGCTTTTAAATCAGATTACAACTTCAGAGTCCTGTTTCCCCCGGGGGGCGGAGGACCCTGCTGGGACCCCCGGTGCCAGGACCTGTGGAAAGTCTCCCTGCACTAAGTGCTATCAGAAGTTTGCTCGCAAAGAGTTTTACCAGTTTTGGCCTTGCAGCTTACAGCCCCGTCAAGCCTCACCCAGACAGTGCCGTTCCCATCAGCTGTGCCATGTATGTGTGGGTATGTGTTGCACGTGCTAGTGACAAGAGAAGTGACAGAAAGTAGCCAGAAAATCAAACTTAAAAAGCATGTGGGTGATACCAACCTATCCTAGGCTGCCAAAAGCTTGATGGTCCCAACAACTGCCTGTTGTAGAGTTATCAGAGGCCAGCAGACAGCAGCTATCGCACTTTGCTGAGTGACACGTCACTTCTGCAAGAAGGAAATTAGAATTTCCTCCAAAATTAGAATTTCCTCCCCAGAGTTTGCTTGGAGATTGTGGGTGTTAGTGCTTTCCATCCAGTCCCTCACCATCCTTCCTTGCTGAGAAACATGCTGTTTGCCCCGTGCCCCACTGGGGACGTGAGGGCTGGGCTCCCCACACTGTTTCTCCCATGTTACCTGGGACTCGACATGGCTCACTGGGACTGGATGAGGGAGTGGGATGAGGGGAAGTTATCCTGGCATACAACCTCATTTTCAGTAAAAAATGGTTTTCTGTAATCACACAGGTTATTATTCAGAAGATACAGTGGAAAGAGGATCAAGATTCGGTCATAATTGTGTGTTTGGTGTTGCGTGTGCATCCATCACAGAAGGATGATGTACCTAAGTTACGTATCCCCAAAGTCTCCCTGACAAATACTCCATGAGACCCTTCAAGAGAAAAAAAATCCAAACCCAAACCCAGTGTCTTCTAAACCTGTCATTAAAAGACCAATCCTATAAGTGCTATTTTGTTAAAAATAGTTCTGGGGTATTTCATCAAGCCGTGTTTTCTCAGACCTTGGGGTTCTTTGCAACGGGCTTTAATTCTGAGAACTTAAGTCAAAAAGTCATTGTATTTAAAGACTAATTGATATGGATAGTTATAAGGAAAACTTTTTTCTTATTCAAGCTCTATTCATCTCATGTAAATGTTTCAGAAGCATTGTTACTCTGCCTTAAGGCATTTCAGTTAATGCTGAGATACATGCTGGTAAAAGCTTTACCTTGTGGTTGTTTACTCTGAATTCCCTAGTATTCAGCAGCAGGTTTAGGACATCAATAGGTAGTAACGACTAACATGAAAAAGTGAATTAAATCTTTTTATCTTGAGAGACCTCACATTTTCCACGTTGGTTTAGGAAGGCTGTGCTTCCTCCTTACTGGCAGAGGTATGTCTCTCTTACAGGGGGCTCAACAGGGTTTCCCACAGGAGTATTACCATGCCTGTAGCTTGACAGTGGTCATGCCCAAAATGAAATCTACATTTTAATGACATAATGATTATCATTAAAACTGGGAACAAGACTGTTCTTAACTCATCCTGATGCACCAAAGCATTGCAGTAGTATTTATGATATGCAGGGGTATTTAGAAAGCGGCTGTGATACCCTGTGGGTGGTTTGCAGCTGACAGCACTGACCTGACAGATGTAAAGCTCCAGGTTAAGACAGTTTAAATAGACTTTTACTTATTGAAGCTATTCAGTGCTGAAACTACAATTAATTGTAAATCCCTTGGATTACTCCCTTCCTTCTCTAAAAGGGAACAAAAAAACTTTTCATGGCCTTGTAGGTTTCCGCTGTTTATTTTAACACTTAAAAGATCACTTTAAAATGACATGACATGCGTTGGTGGCTTTCATGTGATATGAAAAGTTGGTTTTATCGTTGATTCCTTTTAATATGTTAAGAGTAATATTTATCTAGTTTGCATTTGTGGAGCCAAGTCTGTTCTACTTGATTGGAGAAGAGGCTTTGGATGTGCGGCACTGTGGAGTTTAAATGATGTGTTTACAGGCAGAGGGAGAATTTTCTGTAATACTTCTGTAATATTGCAGTATAACTGTTACAATACTACTGTATATTTCTGAAATACTGATATTTTCACATAGATTCTTCCAGTAATACCAGGGTCAGTCTTCCCACAAGCAATCCAGTAGATTGACTAACACTTCTAAGCGTGGGACAATCTGAAAAGGTTGGTGGTATTTAAAAGTAGATAAAAGACCGTAAGAAAAACCTGAAGCTGAAGCAAACATAGTTTAATGATTTTCTGCAATGGTTTCACAGTCTCTCGATGTTGTCCAGTTGTCTTTTTTCTGCTTTCTAGTCTAGTGTGCTACTTCTAGGCTGAAGTAGATGTTACTGATTTGCATGCGGTATCATTTTATTCGTAGAATAATAATATACACGTATATATTATATTGCTGAGCAGGACCCTGATCTGGAAAGAGAGGAAGAAAAATTCATCATGAAACCTATGATAGAGTACGTTATGTGAACCTAAGGAAAATATCTAGATTATATCTCACCCTCCTGATTTAGGCACATAGTGAACCAGTCCTCCTGAAGTAAATACCTACATTGTGAACAGAAAGAGGTCCACGTAATTTAGGTTCCTAATCCCTAATTAATTAGATTCCTAATCCAGATCTCCCTCTCTGCAGGTTTTCAAAGGTACCTACTTCTCTTTGTTGATTACAGAGGAAATTTCCACCCTCATCTCCATAAACATGACGGAGTAGGTTGAGCAATGGTGGTGAGGAAAGCCTGGAAACTGGAGTGACTGGGAGCAGTAGGATGAAATGTGATTTAAAATATGGAGCATGGAAATTATGCAGAAGTGTGTGTGAATGGATTTATGATGGACAGGGGAGGCTTTCTGGAAGCAGCAGAAAGAAGAAAAAGGAAGGGAGCATTTCCACACTCAGGTTGCACAAGGCTGTTCATAACCATCACTCATACAGCACTCACTTCAGTGGAGCTACTGCTTGATAATTTTGCTGTGATGCCTATTTTCAGTGGAACTTTTGAGACCTAATCGGTGTTCCTGGATCATTGAAAGTTTAAAGGCAGAAAACTTTCTCAAAAAATGTCTATTCTAGAGCTGAGTTCTGCAGAACAGCAGTGGCTTCAAAACTTAACTCCAAAAGTCTGGTTCCTGCCTGGATTCCCGGTTCACTGGGAATCCAGTTAGCTAATAAAAAATGTGCAACATTTTCTCTTGCCTAAGTTGCAGCAGCTATGTAAATATCAAACTGTTATTCTGGGTAATCAAACAATGGGAAAGTTGTTTGTGTGTACTGCATTATTGTTAATTAATTTACATCCAGAAGTACTTTAAATGTGTATGCAAACATACATTAATCATGTTTTAAAGGCAAATGTGGGAAGAGCAAAGCTTGTAAGAGTAGCCATGTAGATGTAGAAACCGTTAATGTTTCCGATGCCCTGTGGTAGGAAGAAATATATTAAAAATTGATTTTTGGTTTCTGCCTTTTTCTTGGTAACATTTACAATAAAGGATATAGCAGAAAGTAGCCTTTAAATTGATATTTCAAAGCTTTTTATGTTTGGGATATGTTTTTCTGTATTGTTAATGGGTTTATATAGCAGAGTAAAAAGGTCAGCTTCTGAATATGATGGTTTTATTCTTCTATTAAAAAAAAGAGATGAGTTTAGCATTCATGAATTATTTAAGTATCAACCAAAATACTTTGCACACTGCTACAGTAAGCGGTATTCTTAAAACAAGGCTCAGAAAAGTGTGCCGTCCTTTGAATGTACCGTGAATGCAGTGCAAGAGGGTGTATAGCATTAACTCTCTCTCAGCTTGTAGCAAGGTGTTGCTTTGTGCTGTATCTGCACACTGCGTGCGGTGAGTGATGAGACGTGTATTTATGGTACTTTCACCACCGGGATTCAATCTTCACCCGTTTACGCTTTTATAATTGAAGAGCCTCTCTTCATCCAAGAAAAGCGAACTATAATGCGTTTCATAGCTTCTCCCGGTTCATAGCCACACTGGGTTGAGCAAGCAGCCCTGTCAGATTGTTTTCTTTTAATAAGATGCTTTGGAAAATAGCAGTCCTTCCCAGGCTTTAAGGTACGTCTGAAACGCGACTCTGAGGAACCGCAGCAGTATGGAGTTGCTCTAGACACAGTCTCATTAATCAAATGCTGGCTCTAATACTTTTTTTTTAAAACTTTTGCAAATAACATGCATTTTTGAATAATTTCATAAAAGTAGTGTCAGGTGGTAAGATTTACAGCGTTTTGTTCTAATTCAGCAAAACTCTTCAGGGATATGGTTCTGTATTTTTTTACAAGTATTTTTTAAACCTTCAATACAGTCATAATGTTTTGAAGTGCTAATTGCCAAGCCTCCTAAAGTGTATAAAGAATGACATTTCATGCGGCATCATTGATCATATTTTTAGGGAGTCCGTTGATGGATTAATAAACCGTTGTAACCTTCTGTGCAAAAAAAAATGTTGATAATAAATGGACTGTAATCTAAAAAGCCTACTGCTAAATGAATTGAAGTTGCAGCAGTAACTGAAAAACTGAATAATTATAATATCACAGTGATGAAACCCTAATGTGGAAGTTTACTTTCCCAGTTAAGTCTTCGTAAAGAGCTGCTCATGGAGGTCGGGAACAGATTGTCCTCCGGCCGTCCCTACCTCTTGACTTGCCAGTGGGGCAGTCAGGGCGGGTGGCAGCGGGTCTGGGCAGCCCATGCGACCTGGAAAGAGCCTGTCTACAAATATTTCCTTAAAATGTGGTAACTCTGATGCCATTCAGTGCACTGTTGTAAAATGTTTAGTGCCTTTTTAATGTTGGTGTAGCAGCTGTAATACATGAAAAGTGAAAATTTACACGGTAGGTGAAATAATATATAAAGAGTAATAAGTAATTTAAAATCAGGCATCGAACATAAAGGTGTCATTTAGCACTGGTTTATATTTTTACAAACTTAGAGTCTTGTTCCTTGAAGTTTGATTACCACAAAAACAGATGGATTCATTTTAACATTGTTAATTGTGATGAAAATAACTCATTCTTACTTGCATTTATATTTAATTAATGTAAGTCAGATAGCAGGTTGAAGACAGAGAGAGAGGATTACAACACAGGCTTTTAATGCACGCAGGCTAGGGTCAGATCAACTTTCTCCTCAAGCTGTAACCCGCTAGGACATTTTACCCCCCTTTTACCTCCCAGCTCGTGTCTCATCAGCCATGCAAGGGGTGTTTTTGGAAGGGGTTTCAAGCCATTGTTCTCACACAGGACATACATGACCTGGTGGGTTGTTTGTGAGATGCTGTATCCCCGTGTTAAATGCCTCAAACACCCAGCCTTCCCATGACAGTTCTGCATCTGCCTTATTTTTTACACTTATTTTTCATGTTTTTAAAAAATAACATTATGCTGTAGAGTGGTATTGCTAATGTAATTCAGTGTCAGCACATGATGTAGAATCACCAAAATAACTGTCGGGACCCTTTCTGTATATACATATATGCATACACATGTACATACATATTCATGTACATAAATGTGTATATAAAGGTTTTGCATTCTGCTCTCACCCTGTAGTACCATCAGACAAGCGTACCCACCATACCCATGTCAGTCCTTTTTTACCACGTTGTGCTGTGAGAAAGGGCCAGATCCTGTCAATACCATTCTCCTACTACACTGGTCTCCATAGCACTGCTGTCCTCCGTCCTGCAACGGAGGATTTTGGACTGGCTGGGATGAATGCAGGTCAGTGGGATACAGCCTGCAGGTGACCCTGTTGCAGGTGATGGCACTGACCCGATCATGAATGTACGTAGTGACTGCAGATACAGAGCAGCCTTTTTCAAACTGGGACTTCCCTGTGAAAGGAAGGACACAGGGCAAACCATGATTTTTACACCCTTTCTTTTATCATAATTGATGTTTCCATCTTATTCTTCTGTTCCTCTAAGTTATGACATTGTGTCCAAAACGACATTATGATATTCCCTCAAAATGTCATGGCATGAATGAGTAATTTCTGGTGAGCGAATCCCCAAAGGGACAATTTGAACTCTCTCTGCTCCTGCTATTGAATCCCATTCAATTAAATGTGGAAATCCACAGTCAGTTAAATGTGGAAGAGGAAAGCTTCACGGGATCTTCCCTGAAAGGCAGCTGTTAGCGGTAGGAAAACATCGAAGTCAGCACTCTTTAGTGATGTTTCTTCTGTAAGGCATACATTAAAAGAGCTGAAATCTCTTGAGATGCTTCTGATAAGCACTGATATTAAATGCCATGGTCCTATCATGCTTCTTTAAAGGTAAGCATTATTAATAGAGCACTGTGTCTTTCCATTGTGCTTCAGCTGTCTTAATTCTTCTGTTTCTCTCGGTTACTTTGCTGACTGCTGTGTCCAATGTACCTGTTTTCTGAAATAAGAGTAGCTATCTCTTGATGCAGAAGTAGCTCTCCCCTTCTTCACTTAAAAAGAAAACAACTCTCCCACTTACACGTTAGATGGCTTTGATTACTTTAGTATCTATTCTGAATTAAAGAATTAATTCGGTGGTGGTGGTGCTGGTGGTGGTGGTGTTATCATCATCATCATCATCATCACCATCATCACCATCCTGGGACCTGGTGGTGGCCAGCTGTACTGCAAACCCTTTCCTTAGAACTCTTCTGGAAGGCGTCTGTGTTTTGCTCTTTTGTGGCTGAAGCCTGTGCATCTTTTCTAAGCTCTGCTTCATCTTTATCAAAGCTGGAGTAATCCCAGCCAGCCTCCACGCAGAGCTGTCATACGCACAATGTTCGAAACAATCCTCATTTTCAGATCCTCAGCACGCTAAATAGGGAATTTTTTGGTGGTTTCTTCTGCGTCACTTCCTCTAGATCTCTGCTCCAACCACTGCAGTTCTCTGCGCTGTGCTCCAATCACTTCAACGTTAAGCATTGCAAAGAGCCCATAAAGGCTTGGTTGAGCACCTTACTCAAGAGATTAAAATGCTATCGATGGAAATTATTGGTTCATTGTTTAGCATTTCCACATGCAATCAATAGTAGTTCTTGTTTTCAGACAAAACTGCGAAGTAACGCTGCCATTCTCTCATTTATAGTGGGCTGTGGAAAATCTGTAGTGAACTACACTTCAGCTGAAAAACGGAGTTATTAAAAGAACAGTATGCTTGGTGGCCTACCAGTGCTAGTCGCCAGCTTGTGTTTAGCCATGAACACTTCAAACTTCCATGTATTCTGTTCCCGTAAAGCATTCCCTGACGTCTCTGTATCAAGTAGATAATTGCCAGTATTATCATTTTGATAAATTATAATTTATCAAAACCTTTGGCTGAGAGAAACCTTCTTCAACCTTAGATTTCACTTTTCCAAGGGTAGACCAAAGTGAGGGCCAGTGTTTCAGTTATTCAACTAAACCATCCTTACTTCCCACGGTAGCAAATTAAGCAGCGGTGCTTTACATCGATGGAGCACTCACTTTCTTTCGCCTGAGAGAATGTGTGTTGGGGTAGGTTGTGTTTACATTCAATTAAGGCAGAAATGTTTCATGCTTACAGGTGGATATTTTCATCTGGGTGGGGTTTACTGAGTTATTGAAATTTATGTGAAATTTTACTGTGTAGTGAGAATGCAGTTCTGTTCAACCAAAGAAAAGGGTGCATGAAATTTTAGTATAGACAGTTGGCTTTATCTTTAAGGAACATTAATATGGACATCAAAAAATATAGTAATGTAGTGGGTTTAAAAAAAAAAACAGCAAGGAGAAGCACACGAATTTGTGTGACAACCAATTTCATAGCAAAAACTTGCAAGAAAAAATTATGTATGTCCAATACTGATAAGACGTTGTGAGTGTACATTTTCAGATGTGGTTCTCTTAGTATTCCACCCATCCACAACAGCACTCCAAGAATAGTAAGCACAGTCCCCAGCCTTCTCTTCATGAAAGGGGAATATATATAGGGCATGAAACAAAACTTCGGTATACAGAACTGCCACTGCAAAGTTAAGGACCTGACATTGAAAGGAATTTGTAAAATTCCCTTCCCTGGCTCATCCCTCCACTGACAAGCTCTGTCCTGCTGTGTGCCATGGGGTTTGGCACGCAAATGGCCATGGGCCATTTCAGTTTCCAATGGGGTATGTATTCACTGTCTCTTCTTTTTCAACACTGCTAGACCTCAATGCACGAGCTGGTCAGCAGTGAGTAAAAATACATCTATCTAAAGTAGCCACTGACACCTACTCATCTTAAATTCATTTGCTGGGCACAGTGTATTTAAATTTTAGCAAAGATGCTTTTTATCACAGAGCTTTGAGTTCCCTGCCTGAGATGCGGCTGTTGGCAAGGGGCAGCAGAAATACACGTCAGGCACATAGTCGGTGGCATGAAAGAGAGAAGAGCCAGGCCTCAGACTTGTTTCTGATGGCAGCACGTCCTGAGCAGCTGCAGCGTGTTTCAGCCGAGCTGTGGCCTGCCGTTATTCAGGGCTCCTTCCAACAGCACCAGTCTGAGAGAAGTCACGGCAAAATACTAGCTTTCTGCATAATTGCTGTTTTCCCCCCCCGAAATAACAATCCAGCCTTGTTCTAGCACAAGTTATTTCTCAAATCTTTTGAAGAACAGCCCTTAATAACATGCACTTGCATGTAGGTAGACAGAGTGATTTTGAGAAGGTTTTTCCTGAGCGTTTATTTTAGACGTAGGCTTAGTTATGACATTCTCGTGTGACATTCCTGGAGGCTTGATATTTGTGATCTTCACATAGTAATAACACTCACTGTGGTAGGTAAAACATAGCTATGATAATTATGCCTTACTGATGTTTGATGACAGGATGTTGTTTCTTTTTGTGTCCAAATAAAATCATGAGGAAAGAAAAGAAGAGCGGTACCCTGCTGCCAGAGAGGGAAGGAGCGCCTGGCATGACCCAGGCTGGCAATAGCGAAGAGGCCAGCCCATGGCTGCTGCTGCTTCTTTGCTGAAATGGATATTTGTGCTGAATGTGCTGTCAAGAGCCTGCCGAAAAAAAACCTGGGAGTCCCCATTTCTGTGGAAGCAGGCCCTATATCTATAGAGCATGCAATATGCAGACAGATGTGGGGATCGGTGACAGCATCATTCTTTTTACGGTCTTCATATGCGTAGAAAAAGGCAGGGCAGAAGACTAATTACTTTTCATTTAATAGCTTCTTGATGTCGGGGGCTTATAGGATCATAGAAGCAAAAAGTGTTAAAATCCCATGGACTGAAACCATCACTTCTTTATGACCTGCCCTTTCCTACCAACCCCATTCAGAGATGTTATATACAAGTGTAAATATTCAGAGCCACCCCTCCCTTCCCCTCACACGAATGGCATTTCATTTTATTGAGATGTAGATAAATGTGCAGGGGGAGAGTATTCTGTTTTTTCAGGCCCTTCCTTAATACTATTAAATAATAGTGTAATTAAAGGCTCCAGCAATTTGCCATCTCTTTTCACATAGAATTACTTCAGATGTCTGGCATACACACTCACCCTGTTGTTCAAAGCCATTACAGTCCATACAGTCAATAATCTGCAAATTAAAAATTCAATAAGTAGACGCATTAAAAATTGCATGGTTCCAATTCAGTCCATACTCCCGATTCAGGCTGCTTAGTGCTGGAAGGCAGTTTCTGAGAAGCAGGAGATGGTGCCACCGTTGCAGGATGCCTCAGCCCATCCTCAGCGCATGCCTAACCACATCGTAGCTGCAGAACAAGGGCTTGCTTGAAGGCTGTAGTGAATCTATAGCTATTATATGAATAGAGAACATAATAAATGGGCGTATGTGTTTTCTTCTCTCCTAAAACCAAGCTATCCAAGTAGCTTGGCATGCCGGTAAGGTTGGTGCTGGTCCATGTATAAACCAAAGGGGAAGCGCATGTTTTAGTGAGTTATCAACAGCCCAGCCTGGGTGTTCCTGAAGCAGGCTTCCCTGCTAAGGCTGCTCCAGCCCAGCCTCCCTCGATCTCAGTCGGGAAGCAGTGTGGCTGAAAGCCATCCATTCTGAGAATCACTCAATGGGGATTATTGAAGGAGACTGATGTTAAGTTTCCATACACTCTCTTCTGTTTGTTTGTTTGTTTGAATTCATCCTGTTGTTATGGGTTGGGGGGAGAGAGGTAGGAAGGTTGCAAAACATCATGCTTAATGTTCTTGCTTCCAGTTGTTTTGCTGGTGTTTCAAGACCTGGTTTCTAGTGGGGGATTTTTGTATTAAAGCCCAAACCATCAGTCTTGCAAATGTTGCTTTTCAGTAAGTAGTCCCCACTAGCAAGAGGCCACTGTAATTCAAAATTTTTGTTTTCAAAACATCTCTGGGCTTACCCCTGGTGGGAAAAGCTTGTTACCTTTGCAGCGGTGGGGTTGTTAATGCTGAGCCCAGTGAAGGTAGTTTTCCTTTCAAACAAAATACATGACTAGAAACTAGCTAATATGCCTTAGCTACACTCTGGGGGCTCTGCGTTGTGTGCAGTCTTTAGGAGCAGTTCTGTAGGCACGGGTTGCTTGCCCCCTTTTAAAGGACATTTAAAACTGGCAAAATGATCGCTCCCCAAAAATAGAAGAGCCCGTTTGCGAAGGGCCTTCTGTCTTTACTAGGGTTCCAGTTCTACCCACCAGAAATGCTATCTTCCACAGCTTTATCCATCCCCACCTTTTTCCCTGATGTGAAAGGAGCTTCTTCACTGCAGCAATTGTCTCTCCTTTGAATCCCTGTCAGTCTATGCCTTTTACGCAAGAGATGCCATCAGACTGCACAGCATGCTTGGGAAGATGTAAAGCCCCAGATGGCTGTGCCCAGCACAGGCTTGACTTGACAGCAAAGGTAAAAAAAAACCACCAAAGCTACCAGATGACATTAGTTTTAATCATGAATGATCAATGCAAAAGTATTTCAGACCTTTACTCACACATGATATTAAGGGCAGTTTTATCTCTAATTCTGATTGATCAGCACAGTGTTACACAAATGCTTTATGTGTCTCTTTCTTTTATCTCTGGTGAAACATTTATAGGGTGATTTTTTTTTTCTCTCTCCATTGTGGCAAAAGGCAGAAAGTCTGCGAAACAGTAATTTCCTTCTGGTGCCGGGATGTAGGGGGCAAGGCAGTCACAAGCCCAGTGACAGAAGGGACTGTGCACCCTGTACTTGGAGGGCCAGGGACTGTCACCCGGCACGGGAGCAGAAGCTCTGTGTGCCGTACCTGCGTGCTGCGTTTCTGTCACAGCTGTACAGGATGATGAGCAGGTTTGGGGATGCCTGGAAAATAAATTGCGTCAGTCTACTATGCATAGTGCGCACTAAAGTGGGAGTAAGATATTTATTCAGGGTTGGGGAAGGGATAGGGATGATGAATTTTAGCTCTGGTAGGTTTGAACCTGAGCAAACCTGATCTTTTGGAGGCTAAGAGGTGTCAGATCTGATAAGGATGCACAACGCGACAGCACGCTGGTGGCCCTGGGTTCCTCTCCCAAGTGCATTTAGCCAAGCAGAACTTAGCCTGTTTATCCTGATAATTACAATCTAGTTCTCTATTTAATATTTACTAATAACACCATGCACTTACAGGGCCTTCCAACCAAGCACTTGACAAACCTTAATGGAATAAGCCTCATAGCACTCTGGGGAGGGAAGTGAATACCATTTTGTTTATCATGCTGAAATAGTAAGATGATGTAATTGTACCTCCCTGAGTTTATTTCTTTCTTTTCTCCCATTACCTGTCTGATAAAAACCACTAACTAGCAAAAAAATCTATTGTTTTAGAAATCCTTCTGGTAGTTTAAGTTTAATATAAGATTAGTAACAATTTAGACAGGAGCATAATTAGCGTAAATGTTTCCAGTAACTTCCTGTGATGAATGCCACTGCATTTGGATATTCACTTGTAGGACATGAAGCTGAATAATAAAGAGGTTTTCCCTACACAGAGTGTGTGAGCAGTGTCTGTGAATGGAAGAAGGCTCAACTGGGACTTTCTGAGCTTTCCTGAGACCAACTGCTGGTGAGCAGAGGCAGAGCCACATCAAGCATAGGTTGAGTGGGGCACCAAGAGCACCCAAGGTGATGCCGTAGGGCCTGATGAGAGGCGCTGCAGAAGATGGGAGCAGCCCAGAGAGATCAAGCGTTGGGTGGAAGATGCTGAGGACACCAAAACATCACGCTGTGGTTCTGACTGGGAGAATAAGGAGAGAGTCATGAGGAGGTTGTACATATGCAGTAGCAATGGGGAGATCTCTATCAGGCACTCCTCATGTAGTCAGCTTTAGGAATAAGCCAGAGAATTGCTAAAAAAAGGCAGGAAGCGACTTGTATGGGTGATGCATACTTTTGATGTAAGTTGGGGCACACAAAGAAAAACTGCAGGCTTTTCTCCAATATCAATACATGCTGGGCTTTAGTTAGAGGTTGGAAGTATTTATCATACCCACAAAGTCTGTCATCTGCCTGTGGCACTGACCATGCAATTGCCGGAATTAACACTGTGCTTTATGCAATTAAAAAAAATACTTGTTATTTTATATCAGGCTGGGACAGGACTTTATTAGTCCTAATTTGAAGGTAATGCACTAATGGCAGCATTTGTCAGATGGGTTTTTGCAGTGAGAAAGCTGGTAGGAACTGTGGGAAAACAATCCAGGATGATGATTTGGGCTTGTTTTCACGTTCCAGCCTGGAGTGCCTTCTGATACAGCACAACAGCTGACATGTATAAGGGAAACACATTTTACTTCTTCTGGCTCAGAACAGCAGCAGCAATTTGGCGAACGGGCCCACCATTCAAATCCTGGTGCATTTTAAATGACCAGGTGTCCACTCACTTGCCTGCCTCATTTGTTGTCAAAAAAAGGAGCTTCTCGCTTACTGCGGAGTTCATTGTGAGTGACCGCGTGGTGTGTGTGATACCTCCCCTTCAATCAATGTGATGGCATTTACATTTCCTCTCTGATCAGAGAGTGAAGAAAGACTTCTTCATATTGCAAAGGATCCTGTTTTTTTCTTCCAGTCACTCTGCCCAACAGATACTGTCAATATTGGGCCATGTAGTACAGCAATTTGGGGGTTTGGACAAATCCTTGCAACAGACTGGTTAGGTATCTTCTCATTAGAGCTCCTGAGATTTCTGCACAACCCCTGTGTTTGAGATAAAAATACCTTTAGTTTTGCATTTCAGCAGAAATATCGGCTTTTAAAACATATTTTTAAATATCCACATATGAATGAAAGTATTGCAGTAAAACATTACATCAGATAGAAAAATGTGTTTTCTCTCTCCTTCTCTTTTTCTCTTTCTTATAAATGACTTTATCTGCTTCAGAGGGGAAAGCCTAGCCAGCATGCTAGACTATCTATTAATTATAGCGATTATGTTTAGACTGCTACATTCAAGATTTAACTCTGAACTAGAAATACATATATATTTTCATATGATAGAAATATATCAGTACTCTTAAAGATACCATTGTAGAATTTGAACTAAATCACCTTGATCTTTATGTTCATTCTTAATAGTGTATCTGAGATATTTGCTGAGACACCTTTAACTTTAGTAGGCATTGGTTCAGACCCTAAATGAGACAACTTTAAGGATTTCTGCTATTTTGCACCACTTTTTATATTATAGTAATAATAGTAATAATAATTATAAGGACAGTAGTAACAACAACTGTAAATCTAGGATATGCTTTAAAATACCTCCCCTGGACATTAAAAAATGCTAAGTATAATTTACTTTGATATTTTTATGCCATCATAAGTAATTTTTATTTATTGTAGACATATTCTAGTTGCATAAATCAGTTTTGTGTAGTATTCACTGCTGATAAGAAAATGTATTTCCAAAGGTTTTCAGGCATAAAAAAATTAGCAATTCGTAATAGAGACATAAATGTTATCTAGTGTTTTCAATACAATTAGAAAGTATCAGCAAAAAATACTAGCCTTGGATTTGTTTCCCTCTTCAGATAATATATTACAAGCACTCGCTAATTAATTTAGCAGTTGGAAATTGTTTTATGCTGAACCTTTTTGGTATTAACATTCTTGTTTTATAATTATGAGCAAAAGGAGCATAACCTTTTCCTAGTATATGGAAAAGAGAGATGTGATGTTTCAGGAAAAATTATGTGTCACTGTTTTTACTTCTCTCTCTCGTTAGCCGTGCTTTCGGTTCTTCAGCTAACACTGATGCACAGTGACACATAGTGAAAGTACCAAGACTGCAGCAAAACTATATGCTTCTGTCTCATTGTCGGGAATACAATGCATGATCTCTTGGCACACTCCCTAAATATTGAAGTAGCGTACAGATCCTTGCACGCGTCTGGGTTCTTCATTAGTACAAAAATAACAAAACCCTTCGTACCCTCTGTTTTAAAATGTTGACACAGACAAATAAGGCCTGATTTTAAACTACCTTGAGTAGCATTGGTGTCAGTCTTTCTTCATTTTCCAGGACCATTTTCAACATAATAATTCTCGTGATGAAAAATGAAGTACATTACAATAAAGGGTTTTTGTATTGCATTATATCTGTGAAAACTACAAAGTACATGCTGTTGTTTTACAATAGTTCTGATGCTGAAGAAACGTCAGATCAAAAATGTTTTTTTCTGTGTATCAGTGGTAGCTCTTTACACCTTAAATTCCCATTAATATAGTTAGAGGGGTTGACACTTAAATCCCCGTACAACCTATGCGCAGCTGTGCTGTCTATTTATAGGGCAGCTCCTCTCCTGGCTCCATCCAGCCTCCCTGGGCTGCCGAGGTCTGCACAAGTGGAGCTGCGTGACAGAGCTGCTGTGTGGGATCAGGAAACAAAAGCTGGTCAGGAAATAGTTTAGAGTTGTTATTCTGTCTTAACAAAAAAAATAAAAAATAAAAAAAAAAAGAGCTTTTTTTTTAATACTCCCAAGTCCTGAAAATCAGAGCGTGGGCAAGGTTTTCCTCTTAACAGCAGATGGGCTTTTTTTGCCTTTCCTTGGCAAAATACCACCTCCCCATCCCAAAATTATTGAAAAACATCAGGTACCAATGAAGTGAGGAGCTTTTGGAGAAGAATGGTTTTTGTCTGGAGAACATGTGAGTTGAAAGATTTCTGATCAATAAGTCTATTTCTAAAAAAGGATGACTTTCTATCAGTACATTTTTAATAGGCTTTAAAAAAACCCACCCTGGTTCTCTAAGAGGCACCCATCTCAGCATTGGAGAGCAGCTGCAGTTTCCAACTGATGTTAAAAGAGATCACATGGGTGCTGTATGAGGTCCTGGAAACACCTACAGGTGCCTCACCCTCCTCTCCCACACCCCCTCTGCAGTTTGGGAGCCCCTGCAGAGATAGACTGTGTGCCATGCATAAGGGCTCAAATCCAGAAGAGCATTTAATTCAAGTGTGTGAATGATCCTATTGAAGTAATTTAAAGTAATCATATGCTTAAAGTTAAGTATGTGCTTAAAAGCTTTGCTAGACTGGGGCATGGCCTGCCACCCTCCCCCAAACACCACAACAAAATCAGATCTGTGGCCAAGAGATCTACTGCATCAAGCAGGATTGCCTCCCATGTCTTCTGAACTTGAATTTCATCAGCTAATTCATACTGTAGCTACTGGTATTTCCTGCTACACAAAATACCCCAAAATATTGAAGAGAAGGTTCTCAAGAGGTTATAAAATGTGAAAGACATAATAAGTGAAAATTGCAAATATGACACAATTGCTAAAAAAGTAATTAAAGAAATTATTAATGCTAAAACCAAATATGTTTTGTGTTATACAAGCATATGCCTGGGACTTGCCTATTAACAAAACTGCAATACATAGAAACAGTGGAAATCCCTGTACATTACTAAACTGCTAGAGTGGAAAAATTAAACGTTTTTTTTTTTTTCTTGTCCACATTCAGTATAGTCAGTTTGTTCTAAAGACCATCCTTTTTTTGTTTAAGTGTCCTATGTTCCTTGGTTTTGTTTTTGATTTTGATTTTTGAGAAAGTAAATGTCCTGGATACAGTTTGACAGAAGATATTATCACATAGATAATATACGTCACATTTAGAAGCTGATAGAATGGATTCGGATTTCCCTTGCTCTGCTGCAGTGTTGATGATGCTTCAGAAAATGTAATATAAAGGGACTTCTTATTTTTTATAATTTTAGGTATTTAAGACCGCTATCAAAACCTGGTTTTGAATTAATGTATAGGCGTTAGGAACATCCATGATACTAACTCCTTCTTTCTCTTCCCTGTACGGCAAGAGAAATAGGCTGTGTTATACCACAGTTCGTGAACTACAGATCATATTTTTGAAATGATATTATTTGACTGGTTAATTCAGTTTTAACTGTCCATTCAACTTCAAAATATAAGTGAGCTCTGTTTACCTAATTTCTTACTGGGTGGACGTTGTGGTATATGCTGAGTATATTTATGGTTTAAAAGAATGATGATTCAGCAAACTTACTGCATAACAATCCTTACTTCATTGTTATACTGTAAGTGGTTAAAGCCAAGTGTACATGAATATATAATGTGTTCCTCCAGTTTTGTAGCATAGTAATACATTATACTGGTGAGCTACAGAGATATTTATTCCAAAGGAAATGCAGAGAGTGATTTAGAAATGCCAATAACAATAATGCAATTACAGTTGCAAAACATCTTAGTTGACCAAACAAATCTTTTCTAAATGCACCTAGAATATTTCTTTAGCGCATTTAATTAAGTATATATTCAGCATATTTAGTTTAGGACCCAATTAAGCACCAAAAGCATAGAGGTATAAAATACGGCGCTTGCCTTCCAGGCACTCCAGCTTAAATTCGGCAACAGTTGCATTTGGAGCTATAATACTGCTGCAAAGATGGGAAGGACAATACAAGCACAAGAGGCCATATTGTAAACTGGCACTGGTATCTACAGTAATTATAGCAATCATTCAGATGTTCTAGCAGTTTGATAGAGCTGAACTTCAGACAGGTTGCAGCTCAATTTGTTAATGCAATATTTTTTCTTTATGAATTTCTCAAGTCAATCTCTTCCTTGTACGAATGCAATTAGTTGTGTTAGATTTTCTTCAACTTTGTAGGAATGGATCCTAGTGCAGCATTTACAACCATCTTTAAGTCTCTGGTTTGTATATCAAGGTGTCAAGATGTCTCAGAGGCAAAGAGCAGAACACATCCAGTGAAAGTGACAGTGACATGAAGTTACATCGCTCCAAACAGTAAATCATGATGCTGAGGAAGCAGAAGACATTGACAATAAGGTCTAAACAGAAGGACATTTTGACCTACGGCATAACACCAGATTAATGACTAGCTGATACTAACTGGCCCTATTTCCAGTGGACGATAAAAAGCTGCTACTGATGTTTGTCCAGCTTCTACCCTATGCAGTCTGGGTGCCGGGCAGGACGAGGCGAGGAGCAGTGCTCAGCGTGCCTGCCAGGCGGCAGTGACTCTCACTTGGGTGGACAAGGGGCACCATCCAGCTTCCCTTCCAGTGGGAGTCCCATGCTCACATGCTTTGCCAGCTAGCAGGCAATGTTCATATGTTCCTATCGGTACTTTCCCAGGCATTTGCACATGTGCCAGGAAATCACTTGTCTCCCGCTATAAAGAAAAGTAGCGCTGCATGTGCCTGGCTGTGTGTTTCTGTCTGGCTGCCCTCGCTCACGGTCCAGTAGAGCGGCTCCTCAAGCGTGGGGATTTTCATAGCTTCATCTTCCCCTTGCATAGCTGTGGCTAGTAAAGCTATCAGTTTTCTCGTGCTGTCCTTGATCTGGTGTAAAACTTTATATCAGGGTTAAAGAAGCAAGGTGCCTTTGTGGCGGGTGGTGCCCGCGGAAGTAAGTACCTTCTAGTACTGATGGGAGGGCTATCGCTCGAGTTCATGAGCGGGTGCAAATGCTGGGCGTGGTGTAACTAACAGCAGTGGCTCTGCCATAGAAACAGATCCTGCGATGATATCTGGTATGAGTACTGTAATTTGTGTGTGTTTTCAGGATGGGCATGTGGTACATCTCTCTGAGATTTTTTTCATTGCTGACTGATGGTTCCTGTTACAGCAGCATGTCCTTAAACTCCAGTGTATGCTTGAGTTTTAGGTTAGGCAAACAATGGAAAAATGCTAAAAGGAAAAACCTCTGAATGTCTCGTAAAGGATTTCTTGCCCTTGAAAAATTGATAGGCTGTCATTTAACCTTGTGGTACCTCTTCAAGCTGTCAATCAGATGCTGAACATTTGAGACTTGTGAAGTATGATACAGAATAACAAAATGGTATCTGCTCGTTCAAAATAGTGAGTATTGGATTAATCTCTTGAAGTATGTTGATAACAGATGGTATAAAAGATCACATGGCACAGCTCACATAGGCTAAGGTTAACCCCAATGTCCTGGTCAGTGTCCCTTTTCTCGTTTAATACCACTGCTAATTAACTGGCACGAGTGTTTGCCAGCTGTATGTGGGATGTTGCTGAAAGCCTGCTGACTGTTGGCATACCTTGATACAATCACTACCTGTACAGCACTGCTTGGTTTAGTTTAGTTCAATTTTGTGCTGGGGGTCCTTAGCGATGGGCTCTTATATTTACCCATTTCCTATGGGTCACTGCATCTGCTTGCAAGTGGGAGGTTCAGTTGCCTCATCAGAAAGTCAGTGAGCTGCTCTGCTTTTGGTCACTGTGTTGGCTTCTCCAGCAGCAGCAGAACCGGTCAGATCAAGCTGAAAAAGATACAGCAGCTAACATGGAGATGCTGGTCTTCTCCCCAAGTTTGCCTTTACATTTTGCACTTCGTGCAGGTATTTATTATGGCTTGAAAAAGGAACTGCAGCACAGGGCCCTTCCTTTGTTATAAACAGGAGGATGGTATTTCATGGGAGCACAGCTGTGGTTTAAGTTCAGTAGGTTGCACAGTTAACTTTTTCCTCTGAAGTTACATTTGCATTCAGGGCAAAATGATTTTTTCCTTGCTAAGCGAAGGAAAAGCTTCCTGTCTTTGTTTGTCTAAATACTTACATTTTAATATATTTATGTCTTTATTTTGAGTCAGTAAGTGCCAAGTACACTTATGATTCTATGTATCCAAGAATAATAGAAGCATCCTATAGATTATGTCCCATATCTCTTCTGCTTATGCTGTTTCCATGGCATATTTAGTGATGTGACCCCATCAAAAATACTACATACAATTCAGGTCGTCTGTGTGCACAAATGATAAGTTCAGTTTAGAATGGGTACTGAGAAGATCAGAGGAATGGAGAGCCTGTCTTATGAGAGGAGACTTAAAGAGCTTGGCTTGGGTAGCCTAGCAAAACAAAGGCAGAGAGAGGATCTGATGGCTTACCATAAATACTTCAGAGGGATAAACACCAGGGAGGGAAAGGAATGTTCAAGCTTCAAGACAATGTTGCCACAAGAATAAATGGGTATAAACTAGCCACGAGTAAAGGTAGGCTGAAAATTAGAGGAAGACATTCAGACCATGAACAGGGTGAGGTTCTGGAAGAGCCTGCTGCTGAGGGTAGCAGGGGAGATCCCGTATGGGGTCTGGTGATCGTTTTCCAAGAGGAACTGCACAACATTATAGCCTGTGACACCAGGGGCCTGGATTTGACGACTGAGAAGATCATTTCCATTCCCGAGTCCCTGTAGCCCTATTTGGTGCAAGGTTTGTCTTGTACAGATATGCTGGCAGGGCTCCTTTCCCCCTCTTCCATCTAAGAGGGGTAGATACCAGGCTGTGACTTGCTTTTCTCTCTGAGCATCATGCTGCTGAGATTAGAATCAGGACTTAAAAGAAGATACAAGAATAAGTAACACTGTGATCTTTCAGAGGATGTTTTATTTTCATCTCTATTTCCTTCCTCACATATGTATGATGCAGGGAGATTTTGCTCCTTTTTACACCAATGTTATATTTCTGTCAGCTTTTTGGCATGCAAAATTAGGAAAGAAATTGTCCTGGCATTAAACTAGAGACCCAGGGACTAGGAAATACTCCTGCTCTCTACGTGTAGCAGTACAAGGCTATTCTTCAACCTGAAGGGGCTATAGAAGGCAACACATTATGTTGGCAATTGTTGCAGTGAACGCTGCATTGTCTGGCAAGAGGCTCAGCTTGATGTGGACAAAAAGTGAATTTCTCCTTTGTGCCTACATCCTTAGCTCCCTCGTGATGAAAATAGAACCTGCTTTAATCTTCCTGAGGCTGACGGAGAGGTATCTTGCAGACTGCAAGTCAGCAGTTGCCCACACAATTGTTTGGCAAAATCTATTTTTAAAAGTCCATAAATTCCCCAACTAGACAAACTGGGATCTAACAAAAAAATATCATCACTAATGTACTATCCTTTTAAAGAAAGACAATACTTTCCCCTCTTCTCCTTCTCTCTTGTGGAAAACCTGCCTATTTTAAAATGTGAATACAAAGTGCCTCTGAAGAGTCGTGGCAGGCCAGATGCTGCCCCTCCACTCTTGCTTCAGTAATCCTTTGCAGACCCCGTTGATGGGCATGGGATTGAGATGCTCCCTCCTGCCGGGAAGGGTGCGGGAGCGGGGCAGCAGGGGACTGCCGGCGCCAAGGTCCCTGCAGCGACACCTCGGCAGATCGCATGCAAGCGACCTTCTTGGGCGTGCGTCAGCAGGGCTGGAAATACAAACTAGGAAATCAGGTTAAGCCTCTTCTCAGTTGTCGTTCCCCTGTGCATACCCTTCTTTCCTGCTCACTGGAGTGCACTACGTGGGAAGCTTTTGCTGACTGTGGAGTCCGCCTCGTAATTTTTTTCCACTTATTAAAGTTACAGATTCAGAATGAGTTAAAATTGCCTGTCCCTACCACTGTTCGAAAAACCTGGAAGATGTAAGAACACACTGTGCACGAGTCACCTACACTAAGTACCCTTTGAAAATATAGCCCTGGGCTTTGATGTACAGGCTTGTATTATTTTTCCTATATTTTAAATCATTCATAAGTGGTTTTCAGGCTGACCTGCTGGTCTTTTATGCAGAAAATTGTACAGATTACCTGAAGTGAATCTGTAGTGCAGAAGTTTATTTAACTCTCTAGCTTTACACGTAAGAATTTCATATATAAAAGGGTTATTTGTGCATGAATGAGCTTGCACTCCAAACATAAATTGTTTATGTAAATACCCAAATCTTATTGTAAATCTTCAGTGACGAAGCCTCCTTTTTGAATTAACACCTCCCCCCCCCAAAAAAAAAGCCCTAAAACCAATAACCCAAAATGAGAAGTGATTATGATAGAATTATGGTTTTCAACCTGTCTTATTATATGTGCCTACATTTAGATTCCCAAAGGGACCAATTTACTAATATTAAGTATTCTTGCAATAAATGGGATGTGGTAAAGAGAGAGCTGCATATCTTTTTTTTTCTTTTTTTTTTTTTTTAAATTTAAGAGTTGAATTTCAAATGAATAATAGTAGCACCGGAGTTCCAAACAAGTGGGACTTTTTCCTAAACCTCTTATTAATTAGGAATTATCATAAGGCAAAATATCTGCATTAATTTGCCAAAGGGAGAATAAAGATTGGTGTAATGCAGTACTCACAAACTCATTCTGGTGGTACAATGCACAAAACTTCTAATAAATTGGGGAAAACGATGAATTTGACAACAGGCAATTAATGCTAATCTTTCCCTTTGCAGGGGTACATTTTATGCTGGTGTTGTAAGAGTGGAATTATTAGCTCCTCTACTTTGCTTTCAGCCATACTGCATGCAGCATTCTGCAGTATGTTGTAGTAGTCTGTAAAATGCCTCCTCAGAACAATGCTTGTGGCTCACAAAAGGCAAGAAACTGAATTTGGGGATGATCCTGTAGACAGCAGACAGAGTAAGACTGCTTGGCTACTTCTGCCATCCCCTTTGTAAACTCCTTGTCTTCAGCAATAAGAAGACGCTTTCAGAACAGGTTGCATTGTATTCTTGAGCAGCTCATTGTTGTGAGCCTGAAATTTGGATGGATGTGATTCATTTACTGAGGAAAAGAGCTAAACACTTACTGAAGCAAATGGCAGTTTTTTATAAAGCTAATTATTCAAATTTTTCTTCATATATAATTAAAACCATGTTAAACTATTGCAGAAAAAAAAAGCCCTGTAATTTCTTGTGGTTATAATGGTGTCTGGTTAGCAAACTCTTGTTCTTCTGAATACCCAATGCATGTAATAGAGCATGGGACACATTCAGAGTATTTGTGAAAGTCTCGATGCAGAGCTGACATATATCATAAAAATGAATAGCTGAATGTGTCTGTATGCATTGTGAGTGAGGATTTCATTTTTTAAAGTCCCTATTGTTCCTATTTTTAATTTCTGAGTTGTTTCATATTGGAATAGACCCAGGCACATGGGACACTATAATAATATTTAGGCATTGAATATTTGCAACTTTGGTTTAATTTCTATTGCCAGTTCATTTCAGTTGGCAGAAGAAAAAATATGCATACCTAAGTATCAGATTTTCTTTGCCTGCCTGCCTGCCTGCCTGCCTTCCTTCCTTCCTTCCTTCCTTCCTTCCTTCCTTCCTTCCTTCCTTCCTTCCTTCCTTCCTTCCTTCCTTCCTTCCTTCCTTCCTTCCTTCC
>NW_008794542.1:960588-967952 GCF_000699145.1 Aptenodytes forsteri | reverse complement strand
TCCTTCCTTCCTTCCCCCCCTTGGGTTTGAAGTGTTTGAGGTACAAAGTATTTAGTAAACAAATACTATTGTTTTCTTTGTGTATATGTAGATACAAGGTGTAAAGATACATAACTCCGTGCAAGTTAACACATCTGAGTGACAAAACCCAGTGCTTCCTGACCTGTGAGACACGGGATTACCAGAAGAGAATAGCTACATTGTCAGGAGCGGAGGTTAAGGGGCTGGTTTAGCATTATTGTCATGCTCTATCTTGAAATTCATTTCAAAACTAATTATCGTGCTTGCTTCTACTATTCCTTTTCTTACTCATGAATCTAGCTGCATCTCTTGTGTGTGTTTATAGATATGTATAAATTTATATATGTGTTTTTTCTTCTCCTGTCCTGTCAAACACCTCCACCAAAAGCCAAGTCCCCCTGCACTACATGAAAGTGTCAGTATGCCAAAGTACTTGTGTATTACTTTCATCTCTGGTTTCAGTAGCAGAAACAATAGCTATCCACATTTGTTTGTGTACCTTTATAGGCCACTGTAAAGCAGTGGCTTGGGTTGTCTTGTATGTCTGACATGAAATGACTCAAGTATTGCTCTACTCCCATCACCCAGTAGTCACTGGACCATCCAGCGGGCACAGCAAATTGTGCTCCTGGTCTAGCCCAAATAGCTGAGCTGGGCCCCGGGGGATCTTGGTGTGGACAGTGAGAAGAGGAAATTGCCTGTAGCAGGCTGGAGAGAAGGAAAAAGTCTAGATGAGATTTCAGACAATGTTGCTTGGTTTCTGGAGTGCTTGCAGGTTTCTGAGTATGTACAAGAACATATACAAGTTCTTGTGTGCCCACACATGCACACAAATGGCCCATGGCATGTGTAGGTAATTTCCGACGTGTTCAAGACACCGGGGCATACCCACAGGTCTCAGCCATCATCCTGTTGGATTCTGATGTGCACAGTCCAGTGGCGAGCTCCATATAGGACCCTGCCAGTTTCTACTGGGACAATGGGAAGCCAAAAGTGGTCCTTAGAAAGGAACCTTCCGTAAGCCCAAGTAGTCCCTTAGACCACAAGTCTCCCAGAGGAATATTCTGGGCATGAGCTTTTCAGCATGGGAATAGGAAGATTTTAAAGGTGTAAGAGGCAGACACAGCCCATTAGGTCTCCCTAGATGAGTAGCTCTCCTCGCAGTACACTGAAGTGACTGAGGGAGGAGAGTGGAGGTTTCTGTACCAAATCAGAGAGTTTCTCTGCCAGCAGCTAAATCCCATATGGGAGCATCAGCTGCACTTCCAGACAGGAGTGGAGTCCTGTGGCTGCTGGAGAGATAGTGTTAGTTCCAGCCTTAAGATTGCTGAAACTCCCCACAGGGCTTTCCAACCAAGAATAAATCTGTTATTCCCTGACACAAACTGCTGAAGCTGGGTCTTCCCCATCTGCACAGTGCCCCTTTTTTCCCCTGAACAGAAATAAGGCATCTCTTGCCTTCCAGAGCTCCTATGGTTCAAGCAGGAATGGGTATTTTCCACTGGGTTAGGTTCTGTGAGCTTCGCATATTCTTTTTGCTGTATTTTGCTCTGCAGAACTGCTCAGGAGATGGGGGACATTCCTTCCACCTGGACTTTGCATACGTATAGCAGGGTCCAGGACTGCTTGTTGAGTTTTCACCCGCAATGTTACTTCACATTTGTTAGCACTCTTATCATTTGTGCTGCATCTTAAAAATCACTGCAGTGCTCGCTGTGAAGGTGCCCCATAGACGTTGATACTGCAATTTTTAAGGAGCAAAGATCATTACGTTTTTAAATGTTCATTTAGGATTCTGATTTAAAGCCAGAAGAAAAACCTAAAAGAATCTAAGTTAAAGCAGGAATAGTTCCATGCTAGAATAGCTGCAAATGGTAAATCATACACTTAGTTACGTTTGATTGAGAGAGTTTATTGCTCATGTGAGCAAAATGTCTAGCCCCAGGCACTGTGCGGGTAGTTACTGTGCAAGCATACCACCTGCAGCCATGCCAGAATACCCAAACCCCCTGATACCACAGCGTTCGCTGTCCTGAATAGGAATTGGAGGTCATGGCAGATTGCGTTGCAGTGCAGTGAAGTGGACTAGAAAGAGGCCACCCACCTCATTTGCACTTGTGCCTTACAGTAATCGGTGCTTGAATGTCAGTGGGTGGTGATAAAAGGCTAATTTACTAACCCCTGGTGCTGCGCGCACCCCCTTTCTGCACGTGTGGTGGAGATCATAAAGTCTGCAAGATTACCCACTGTACTGAGGCCTCCACGTTATTTTTACATCTTTTTTTTTTAATTTAATCTTGTATGCTCCAGTTGAGCTACATTAATGGATTAGAATACAGCGTGATCTTAGGAGAATTCCACTACAATAGATAGATAGTTGGATGGACGGACAGACAGATGCAAGTTTAAAGCACAAGAGGATTTGCATATTTAGTTCTGCTTTACAGCCTCCTTTAGAGAGTGGGATTAATGATCTGCTAAATTATCACAGTTGAGAGTCTTCAGCATTAGTGTGAATGTGTATCCTGCTAGAGCTAGTTTTACAACTTTTCCAGAGACATTTACAAATGTTACTGGGGTTGAGGAGGGGAGGGGAGGGGGGAGCATATCTGGTTGTTGATAAAGCAGCTGGTGACTACAGGAGAAAGGAGAAAAACAGAAAATCGTCCCTTTTCTGGCAGGTCTAAGAGCCTTTCCATCACCCACTGCATGCATTTACAGCGAGAGAAGGAAGAGCGTTCTCCAAGGACTGTTTGCTTTTTGAGTACCCGAGAGGCTATGTTAAGCACTTACTGCAAGTTGGCTTAGAGAAATGTCTTCCAAAAGCATTTATTTGGAAAGGGGGAAAAAAGCTTATAAAGGCAAGTAAACTTAAGATGCCTAGCACACCTTTTGGTCCCTGATTTTAAAGATTTTAAAACAGTGTGCTTGAGCAAGGTGTGCTGCAGAGGATCTGGGGCAAATGCCACTACTCACTGAGCCAGCACCAGCCTCATAAACTTCCCTTTGATCTAGCCATTAAAGGAAAGAACATTACTTGGCATATTTCTTGGTTACACATATTGCATTCTTTGGTCCCATTAAATAATAATGAATAATAAATGGCGTCGTTTGGAACAAAATTCTGCACAGCTCAGTAAGAGAAGAGGGCTAACATACCTTCCGCCTCTCATGGAGGGAGATGTGAGTGCATCCCAGAGCCCTGCCTACGGTTAGAGGTCTTAAAAAAGCAGGGAGCCACTTCCAGTCATTTCACTGTTGTGTAACACTGGTTTTGACATGTGTCAGTAGAAGAGAAAACATGCTCAGGCTGCAGTAAGGTAGGAAAAAAGGGTGCTGGCTCCTGACATGACACCAGGTAGTGTCCCCACGGTATCCAGACTATATCCTAGAGGTGATTCGATGCAGGAACTGGGACTGCCTAATTTTAGGAAACAAATTTATGCTCCTAGATTTGTCCCGCTTAATTTAAGGACTTAAGAGCATGGTTGTTTTCGGTTCCTTGTGCAGTGAAGAGAACGAGATAGTTAAGTCCATGAAGTGATTCAGGTTTCAACTGAGCCAAGAGGTGCCTGTTTACGTCCACTGACTGTAGGCAGCCCAGCCTCTGCATGTACGTCTTAATGTGAGCGCCGCTTTCCTCTCTTTCTTCAATGTAATACCCAAGAGAGCAGGTATTAACGTAATACTCAAGAGACCCGCAAATGCCAAGGAAGGAATGTCCTTCTGTTGTGCAGTTTTTCTCTCTTTGCTGAGGGTGTCTTGCTGAGTGAGCGAGAGACAGACCATCATTCTTGGCAAGCCAGGGCCTGATCCAGCCGCCCCTTTCCATTGTCTTCAGGACAAGGTCCGGGTGAGCAGCCTCTGCAGCCGGCCCGAGCTGACTGCTGGCAGACAGGTACCAAACACTTGCCCTTTTCTCCCATTAGTTTTGAATGCTCTGGCTTCACTGAGCTTGTTTGACACCATTCTTTTTGGCTTAATGGGGGGCTAATACAGGGATATGTTGGGTGCCCGGTGGCAGTTTAATGTTACAGAGATTAACATTCGCCGGACACTTAGCAGTAAGATTCAAAATCCAGAGCTCCTCTTCAGGGGTCAAAACTTGCTGGTTTAGGAGGTACAGGTGGAGTGGGCTGCAGTTTATAAGGACAGAGGTAATTCAGGAAAATAAAGCAAAATAAATTTTGTCGCTATTTTTCCGTTTTCTTTTAACTTCTCTCTAATGCTGTTTCCCTTTCATATTTTTTTGCCTTTGTTTCACTAATTTTCCTTTTTTTCCTGTTGAATTCCCTTCCTACACACAGCAGTCCCTTTCTACATTTCCTTCTCCTCCCCTTGCCCTCTCCCCAGGCTGATACTCTGCTCTAGCCTTGCACAGCTCTTCTCGTTTCTTGGCGGTCCAGCTGTTCCCCTTGCCTTCTCCGGAGAGCTGCTCCGCACCACACAGCCAGGCTGGCAGCTGCCAGAGCTTTGCCGTATTGCTGAGGCGCACCCTAGTAGAGCCCAAGAGCGGAGCTGTAGGACATGAGCAGTCTTGTACCGCTGGAGCTCTGGCAGGATAACATGATACTTGTCAAGAAGGATGTCTTCACATCTCTTGTAGCTTTGCAACAGATTTCCCTTCACCTCTCGTTTAAACAGGGTATTTGTACCATTTCCCTGGTTTGTTCAGCACCAGCTCCTAGCCCACTGCTGGATTGGGCTTGGTGTTATTAATTATTTGTATTTATTTAGTGTCCTGGAACACCAAGGCACCATTGTGCAGGAAATTTTATACCCACAAAAATGGCAGCTCCCTCACCTAAAAAAAATCTGAAGTATAAAACAGCAGACAGCTATATGGGGAGATCACAGTCACTCCCCCTGAGCTGACCTGGCCTCTAAGTGGTGGGTACGAGTTGTGGTTCATAGACTACGGAGGACGTTGTTCCCTGTCTCTAGAGCTGGCCATGGGCACCTTGTAAGTGGGTTCAGAATAGCCTAGGCATTTGTAGCTGGAGCTCTTGACTTTTCTTACATTTTCATTGTTTTTGGTGTCTCTCAAGGCCTGCAACAACCAGTTCTGTCCCTTTTTTTTTAAGCTCAATTTCTCGCACCAGTTTCTCTGTTTCTAATATTTCCATTCCTTCTTTTGACCACCGCAATTTGCCCCTTTTTGCCCTCCCTGCTGCAGATCCTCCCAGCCTTGCTGCCTTTCCTCATGGCACCCACTCCCCTCCGCGTACCTCTCCCCTGCCCTTGCCCCCCTCCTGCTCCCCAGCTAGGGTCCCTCCTCCTGCCTTGCCTCTCCCCTGCCTCTCTGCTCCTCTCTCTGCTCCTCCCAATGGTCCAGGGTAGCTCAGGCCTCCCTGAAGCACCAGAGGCAGGGGCGAGGCAGGAAGCACTGGTCAAAAAAGGAAAAGTCACCCCACGTGCCCCCTGCCAGAAGTGCTTCCCTCACCCTGGAGCCAGCTTATAAAAAATGGAGGGGGGTGTCCAGAGGGTGCCCCTGGCAGCCGAACCTCCCCTCCGCAGAGGATGGGCTGCAGGGTGCTTGGCAGGGCAGGGGGTTTTCCACCGCAGGTGCAGGGAAGCAGCCTGTAACGCCAGCACACCTTGTGCTGGTGTAAAACTATCTAAGCCAAAGTTCAGGTGAAGGGCAGCCATGTAGCCAGAAAGTCATGTGGCTCTCATGTTGGTTAGTATGTCACTTTGAACAGCTCTTATCTGATATTATTGTGACTAACCCGGTGCTGACAGCATGGAACAGATTACAGGAGCCATGTGATGATTATTTAAGGCATCGCTGAGTATAACACGTGGCTCATATTAACCCATTCTTTCCAGGGCAGCTCTGTCTCTCTGTGAGCGACACCTGCAGCAGGCGCCCTGCCCTGCCCTGCCCGGGAGCGCTCTGTGACCGAGCTTACCTTGGGTGCCATATTTCAGACAAGATTATTTTTTAATCGTTCCTCTGTTTTAATGTGGCCTTTCAGTTTGGAGCAGTTCTGCAGGCTATGATTGCTTTTGTAATTTTGTCTGATTTTTTCTCCTTTTTTTTTTTTTAAATAAAGGATCAGTTGTGACAGGTGCCTGTATTTCATATTTCTTGTGGCAGCACGTGCCAATAAAATTCAGAAGCTTTTTTGTTTTGTTATGGTTGATCTTTAAAGTTATTGAGAACGGTGCTGAAGTCATAGCTGGCAAAATAGACCTCACTGTACATAAATGTCAGCAGCGCCAAGGCGATACTTTCCGAGAGGTAACGATTCGCGCACTGACGGGGAAGGCGAGGTGAGCACACATATTGTACCCTTTAAACAGGCTGACACCTGCACGGGGCATTTTTAAAACAATGCCAAAAATGTGGCATTATATAAAGCGTGACAGTGGCCCTGACTGTTAAACTACTTCGACAGATGTGTTAAATGCCATGTGTGAGGATACCGGGTGAAAAAGCTTGGGCTCCCAGTGAAGTGCAGCGTGCTGGCCCCAGGGCTGCGGCCTCAGGCAGGCTGAGGGGGCCGGGGCCATGGCGTCTCTCCCTCACAAGGTAACGTCAAAGGTGTGAAGAATTTAAATTCCACGCCTGGAAACTCTTGTCATATGAGTAGCGTTACTTGTGTGGTAACCCGCAGAGTAACGTTACACCAGCAACCTCTGGAGTGAAAAGTGAAACGCTGGTGGGATGGGGGCCGTGGCTTGTCTCCTCACATGGGCCCACCTGCCAGCTGGCTGGGAGGTGCTTGCTGTCTCCCCTCGGGGGCTGCCTGCAGCCCACCCTGTGCCCCCCCTGGCAGCGTCCGTGGGCAGGGAGCAAGGCGACAGAAAGTTTAGACATCGGGATCGGCTTCCCTTTGCACGAAGGGAAGATGCAGGAGTGTGAAATCAGCATTATTGGGGGCGTGAAAGCCTTTCCTGGGGCTGTGAAGCCAGAGGAGGTTTGGCCATGGGCTTGGTCGGGAGCCGGGAGGAAGCCCAACAGGAAGGTGTTGTGTGAAGGAGAAATCGTGCCCCTCCCCTGGCCCTATACATGTGACCATGCTTCTCTTCCTCTCTTGTCTGCAAAACCTCCGCCTCAGGAAAAAAAAGATGCAGGAGAAAGGTTGAGAAAGTCTGGAGCAGGATCATGCAGTAGGTACCAACCCTTCCCTCCATTTTAAACTCTGAGCCAAACCCAACTGCGATCACAAGGATTAAGGACTACAAAACATGGTTGAGACTAATTACAAGTGAGACTCGGAAGGCCCAGAAGCTTTTGGAAAGGGGCTCAAAAATCCCTCCGATGGGGCCCTGAGCACTCTTAGTTTAAATTAAAAAAAAAAAAAAAAAAAAAAAAAAAGGAGGGAAACAAAAGAGAA
>NW_008794542.1:913004-960329 GCF_000699145.1 Aptenodytes forsteri | reverse complement strand
TTTTATAAAAAAAAAAAAAAAAAAAAAAAAAAAAAAAAAGAGGGAAACAAAAGAGAAACAAAAAACCCCTTGGTTCTACCGACAGCACATGCACAAGTGAGTATGTTGGCAGAGAGCATCCATGTGGGATTTGTATTGCTTCAGGGGGGGAAACTGCAAAAGCGCAAGGATGTCCGTGCTGGTGTGGGGCTTTGCTTCCTCCTCCAGCAAAACTGTGAAAGGCAGAGCCACCGGAGTAGGAAACAAGAGAACCGCTGATTGAACTGTGTAATAGTAATAGTCGTAGTAACAGCGATAGTACTAATTCCCTGTGAGCTTTGGTCAGTACTTGAGCCCAGCTCTCAACACGCTCAGGCATGCTGGTCAGTTCACCCTTCCTACCTGTATCGTAGTTGCTCCATCTGTAAAACATGACTGTTAAATTGCTAATACGCAGATTTGTGATGAGCTCAGATCATTAATATTTTGCATTGCTTGGAGATCCTTGATTAGAAAGTGCACAGAAGACTAAACCATTACTTTCTTCTTTTCTTGAGCTGAATTACTCACGTTCAGAAAAACCTGTTTTCTGCAGAGACTCTATGAAATGTTTGTCCTAATGCTCATTTATCGTGAGTGGCACTGATGGAACAGGTGCTGGTGTGAAGCAGATGTATCTGTATAATAGTTTACTTTGATGGCTCCTTTAAGAGGCTTCATAATCTTTATATTTTACCATTGGGTTTGGAATTTTATGCTCCTTTAACAGGTGTATTACCTTGATCAGATGTTTTCATTTTAAACTATTGACTTACGAGCACATGGCCTGCAGGGATTGATGTGCAGCAAATTGATTCCTTTTAAAAGATTTATTCTTATATTCTCTTTTTATTTAGTGTAGGAGTTCACTAGAAAACATAAATGATTGATAATGACAGTTCATGAGTAAAAATGAAAGTGTCCCGCAATTAAAACCTTAGTTTAAAAGCACATCTGTAGAAAGAAATCAGTAAGGATGGGAATACACGTAGAAAAATCCAATCTAAAATCAGTCAGAGTTTAGTTTTCTGGGTTAACATTTAACAAAACCAGCTTTTTAAACATTTCTTCTCCACTCAGCCACTATTGTTTTTGTGCTCTTTTATCGTTCAAAGAGTTCAAGCTATTTGAAAAGGATGTGTGCAAAGATTACCTTAAAATGACTCATTGTAAAAGCTCCCTACCTGATGAATTTGTCCTATTGGAACCAACATCCATTTTAAGAGAATCCACTAAAAAAGCTCAATCTGTTCAGCCTGTGAGATGGAATGCAGCAGCAGAGTCCTGCCATGAAAATAGCTTGTGTAATCAGTGGAATATAAATGGCAACAGCATCATGTACTCCCTTTTATGATGGTGGAAAGGGAAGGAATTCAGTGGGCAGCCATATGACCAGGTCCAGCATGACTGAGAAGCTCACATTTTTGCATTGCACTGTGGCACAGGATCTCATGTGTCCAAGGGGAGGTAAATTGTTCCCATGCCTTGTGACCAGAATCTGTGTCTGGAGGAAGCAGCAGAATAAAGGACCATTATTTTAGCAAAGGCATTGGAAATCTGTGTGACTGCTGGAAGCATTAATTAACAAAATATTTTCTCATAATGGCTAGCATCCTTCTGAAAATAAGAGTGGGGAAGCTGCTTGAAATAAAAAACTGCATATATGTCTGGGCGGCTTATAGTTTTAAAGCACTGCCTATGCCAACAGAAGAGGCAAGGACATGGCAATTACTGAAGGTTTAATACAAGGATAAATTTAAAGCAACTTTATTCTACGTGTCAGCCTCCTACATGAATGCATGATTTGTGTTGGTGCCAATGTGGGTGGCGTTCGTTAGTCTCTGGTTGGAGTCCAGTCTGTGTTGCTGCGTGAAGCGAGTGTGATTGGGTCAGGTCAGTACTCTCTGAATGACAATCCACATCATAAAGCTACTGTAAATGATTCAGCATGGTTTGGTATTATTTTCAGCCAGTGCCCAGGAGAGGCCAGGACTGAGCTAGCATTAAGAATGAATTGTCCATGCTTCCCGCTCTTATATAACTGCGGGTTCAGGCCACAGAGCAGTACGTCAGGAAAATGAGCGCAGCCTCCTTCCGCAATGTAGATTACTTGTCTTCCTTAAGCAAAGGTTGTGAACCAGGGTGGAGGGATTCGACATGGGCTACAAATGCGTTTGGTTTTCAGAAAGCACCTCAGAGCTTCCCAGAGAAACTGAGTTACAATTCTGCAAGTTGCCAGGACTTGTAGGAAAGGTGCTGAATACCTTCTACTTCCACGGTGACCAGGGACATTTCCCCTATTTTTGTAAGCAGTTGGCATGCTGAGTTTGCACCTTTAATTTCTAAGTGGATACAATGTGTTAACTTAAAGCCAACAATTCAGTTGCATACAGGTTATTGCTGCAATTAGTGGCCATTGTGATTTTTTTTACTGCTTGGTTCTTCTTTGATCTCTTATTAAGGCACCTTTGCAACATTAATTTCATTAACTTCTTGTTTGAGGTCATACCAAATTGCCATTTTCTTCTATTGTCATCCTCAAAAGGGTCTGAATAAGTTACTGATGTAGATACCTAGGTAGTTTTTTGAGTGATTGTAGAAGGCTACAGAAAGGCAGACTGGGATGCAGGACGTCAGAAAGGGACAGACCAGAAGGAAAGAGGAAATTCACAAAAAGCAGAAACTCTAATTCCTAATTGTCTAAACTTCATTTTGTAGCAGCTACATTTAGGCTGGACTGATGGCTGTATGATTGCTCCATTTCATTGAGTAAAAAACGTGAATATTGTGGAGTTTTACTTATGTACCAGGAAAAAAAATAAAGCAGAGCTCTGTGTGCTTCAGACTTCGCTAGTGAGTCCAGCCAAAAACAGATGGAAACTCTGCCAAGCCCTTTTTCATTGAAGAGTTTTCTTGAAGCTTTAAGAGGGGAAGATCAGAGTGCTACAGACAAAATTGCTGATTCCTGCTCAGGGCACTACTCTTCCCTGCGCCTAGGACCATCTTACAAACATGGGCTGGGCATCTGGTAGACTTAGGCTGAGTTCAGTGGCTGTGTTTGTGAGTGCTGCCCAGGCCCGAGGACCATTTGACTTGGGGTGGAGATTAGCAGAATCTGCTGGATTTTGTTCTTGTATTTTTAGGAGTTTTGAAACCTTGATGTTTTGCATTGCTGCAAATGGACGGTTTCAGCCTGTCCCTGGGCAGTAGGAGATCCCACGTAGAAGACTCGGTGGTGTTCGTGTTGCTATCTCATGATGGAGCTTATGCTATCAGCTATAATGTCATACTAGTGCAGGCCCCACACTTGGGCTCTTCTTGCCTCATAGAAATGTCAGTATCTTTTTTTTAGTTCTTCAGCAGTTACATTGTCCTTCCAAGTACAAATGTGCTCCTTTACTTACAGACTTTTCTCTCCTTTAGAACTGTACAATCCCATTATTTCAGAGGGGACTGTGTCCTAAAAGAGTAGAAAAAATGTTTGTTTCTGGTTTGGGTCTTTTTTTGCTCTTATATATAAAGAAATACCATGAAAAACCCATGGAGATGGAGTTCATTATGTTAATCCCATCTCTAAAAACGCTGCCGTGCTGCGGGCCTTTGTTGTCAATAAAATGTCAAGCAATGGCATGTACAGCATGTTGTGCAGACTTCAAAATGCCGCAGCTGTAGGACTGTGCTGTGTTTTCTACACAAGAGCTGAGAAATATGGGAGGGATTAATATCAGGTGCAAGCGCCAGTGTTAATACCGAAAACCAAAGCGAAAAAAAAACCTTACAAAGAGTTTTCTTCAGCGTATTTGTAAAAATTGGTTGTCATTCTTCATACTTTGAAAGACATCTGCTCACATTTTATAGTTTACCCCTAGTTTACACAGGAAAGCTGGTATACTAGTTTGCTTTCTCAAAGGGGCAATGTCTTTCCCAGTGTTAATGCCAGTGTACAGCCTAGTAGTTTCAAAGAAGGGCAAAATCTAAAAAATTGGGACCTTTTGGTGCTATAACCTAGTTATAGCCATTAATTTATCATGCTTGTGATAATACGGGGCCAGGTAAAATACCAGAAAGCAAATTGCCCTTTTAATACCAAGAAAAGGGATTTTTCTTCAGCACTGACCTGTTTTATGAAATTGTGGATTTTGTGTTGTAAAGGATGTGATGCACAACTGTGACCAGTTTGGAGGGCTCCCCTCCTGTTGCGGGCATGCCTGGCTCCAGGAAGGTGAGCCAAATACATTAATAATATGACCCTCGCCAGCAGAAAGCAACAGGGAAAATACTGCTTTCCTGGAGATGTGTTTTTATAGCTGTAGTGCAGAGACTAAAGGACAGCACCGTTTTTCATTCTCCTAAACACTAAAACAGGAAACTTTGCCAGAGTCTGGGCATGTGGTAAGGAGGGGTAATGACTGTGAGCACATAAACTACTCTGACCCTAACTCTGAAATAAGTATCACACCTTGTTTCTCAGACATAGTCTTCTGAAAATTTTCCTATTTTACTGGAGGAGTATCACCATCTCTGCTTTTTCACACAGCACTGACACAGTGCTAACCACTGGTGTGCATTAATACCAGGTCTATGTTATGGACACAGTTTCTACTGATTTTCAAGAAAAACTAAATACATTGGAATGAGGACTGGGCATACTATGCTAGTAAATCAAGACCAGTGATTTAGTTTAGGACATAAGAGGGATGAGGGCTGTTGTGTGGAAGTAAGAGGGATGAGGGACGATGGCTGTCATTTCAGGTCATGTAGGAAGCTCTAGCCTAATCCATGACCATAGCATTTTCATCTCCATGCCGCTTTCACACTGATTTCAGTGACCGGGTGGTGGAAGGAAGAGACATATTACTATTATTATTTGATATGAGTGAGCTCCTGTGGCCTTCCTGGATCTGTGGTACTTGCCTGGATCGAGCTTTGCCTTCTGCATGGGGGGCCAGGCACTCTGCTGTGCAACTCCATCCGCCTCTCCCTGGAGCAGCTTTGTTAGGTTTCATATAATTACGGTTGATGTCTCTCAAAAAATATTGCATGTTATGTTTTATGTTCCTTTTTGATGCCTCGTGATAGGGTTTCTTTCAGCAAATCACCATGTGCAAAATGTGGAAAGATTGCAGCTGTAAAATTAATTTCATTTGTATTTAGCCAGGTGTGGGTGTTAAGAGACAACCAAAATCTGGCATCATAAATCCTCTTCCAGGGGAAAAAAAAAAGTTAGTATCTGCATTCTGGGTTTCTCTTGTCTTCCAGGCTCTTTTTTGTTGTTTCACTGAACGTGCTGGTGCTGCCAGGTTCCTTACAGCCGTTCTTATTTTGTCTGCTGCTGGTTTGTGTGTTGATTCAGTAGCTACAATAGTGTACCCTCCCTCCTTCCTTTCCTCCTTCCCTCCTTCTTTCCCTTCCTTCTCTCCTTCCTTCTTCCCTTTCTCCAATATGGGGGCAGACAACCTGAAAAATACTTTCATTAGCACATAAAGAGGTTACACTGGCAACCAGCTTTGCATCTAGTGATTCTGTGACAAACTCTTTTATCAAACCTCATTTTTTTCAGTGTGGAGGCATCTCTTTTTATGTGTAGTATCAACAGAGATGGTCTCTTTATGTATGGTTTTGGAATGTTACAGGTAGTTCCAAAACAACCTGCACCTCCAGAAAAGTCATTTTCTACCTGGAGGAGGATCTGGGTCTAGCACGGGGAGCCGGGGCTGTTGGTGGGTGGAGTGGTCTGCTGGGCTAAAGTTTGGCAGCAGCGCAGGACTTTGTAAGAGTACGTATGAGGATGAAGAGGTGCTACTTTTGCACAGAGCTCTTGTGACTCTACTGACATTTCTACTTGGAAGAATCCCCTTTTTAAGGGTGAGAAATAGTTTAGTTTGCTTGGCCCTCTGTGATATGTTCCTACCTCACACTAATGCCAGTTGTATCAGATAGTTCTAATTATAAATGTGACAGCTCTGAGAATTTGGATTTTAAAATCCTGGGTTTTTTCATGTGATAAGTTGCAACTCCAAACCAGAAAAAGTTACTAGTAGACTTAACCAGGTTAGAAGGCAGTGCTTTAGCCGCAAAAGCACCTAGTCTGCACCTGGGTTTGAGCCAGGGAGTACATCTGCTATATATCTCAGAGAGAAAAACGAAAGTATCCTATGCCATGAGATTGGTATCAGCAGGGTCCCCTGTTTCCAACCATGCACATTTGCTCTAAGTCATGAAATTAATTAATAGAGAAAATTTCTTGTAAAATACAGCAGCAGTTCTGATTTACATGACTTCTGTGCATTTACAAGAATTTTTTCCCCCTATGGCTAGAGCTTTATTAACAGGTTTTGTTCCAATAAATGAACTTACACGCATGTATTAGGCGGAGATCTCAGGGATCCAGTCTCTGCGACAACTTTGGCATTCCCTCTCGTTTATTTATTTGCCCCGATCCCGATGACCCTTTCTCTGTGCCATCTCTCTCCCCTCCAGCTTAGCTACTAAGCCACCTCTTCGGTCGCTGCAGTGAATCAGCACTTCTGGCAGGCTCGTCCCTCCCGCGCACTGCCTCCAAGCACGACGCCGGTGCCTTGGTCTCGTTCGCCGCTGAAGGAGCAGGGCTCAGCCCTTAAGGCAGAATTTTTCTTGCAGTTTTACAAAATAGCAAATAGTAGATCAAAAAGTCGTGCTGGGTTTTACTTCCTTTTAGGAGGAGAAGATTTTTGCTGACGGTGATCCAGGGGATGCTTGCAGCCTCGTTTATAGCACTGTGTGGGCATTCGGATAGTTTGTAATAAGTGTAATAAATACAATAAGAAATAAAAGAAATTGAAACTAGACACATTGCACTTGGGAAAGATGGACCTTGTAAGATTCACGGATCTTTGAAAATTTTGAGAGACTCTCTGAAATAACTGCAGAAAATAAACAAAAATCCAATAAACACATGAGCTCTTTCCCCTCTCCAAGCTTGTTTGCAAATCCTCTTTTAGGTCATGCTACCTACAAAAGAAAGGAAGAGAAGGGAGTTCTTGTATTTATTTCATTACAAGGAAGACTTTCAAACCCAGGAAGGTGTCTCATTCCAGGTGAAACTCCCCAGAAGATACACAGTTTCTCTCTGGGCCTTTGGAAATGTTCCCCAAATTGTTCATACCTTCTTTGGTCTGGCAATACAGAGCAAGAGGGTGTTTGTAGACCATTTGCTTGGAATGAATAATACTTGAAACCACAGCTAATCTCACCAACCTAGTTGGTGAATAAGGTGTTATTGAATTAAAGGCTCAGAGCATAGCCCACAGGAAAGGAGAAATCCTGCTTCACTGGAATCTGTGGCAAGGCTGTTGTTGATGGGGTTGCAGAAGGGCAGGATCAGGCTCTGTGTTTTGCTTTGAATGCATTTTTCTTAAATGGTAAGGGAAATGAAAATAATTTGCTTCCAAAAAAAGTTTCTCATAACCAGTACAGTAGCAATGTGCAGCAGGATTGGGAGGTCCTGAGCTGTATTGTTGTTGTTTTATTGTTCAATAGTTTTTTCTCCTCTTACCTTCAAATCTGAACTCAAATCTGGGCTCAAATCCTTCGTGTGTGTTTTCATGTGTGGTTCTGTAGGCATTGTTTTCCTTAACTTCCATTGATGTAAATAGTTAAATAACTGAGGGAACTGGAACCATCTAGTATTACTCCTCTTCATCAGATAATTGGCGCTTTGCAGGCCTAATATGCAATATGTTGATTAGTGCTTTTGTTATATTAAGAAGTTTATTTTTACCGTATGCCAAATCTACTGTAGATTAGTCTCCTGTACGCAGTTCATTAGATGGCTTGGATGAGGTTTTCAAAGTGATGTCAACCTTGCCTCTACTTGGGAACTCAGTCCTGCAGAAAATCACGATACAGTATATGCATGCAATGCCTGTCATCTCAGGTGAGACACTGGGACCTCCAGAGTTCAAAACATGAGCTCCTGGTGTTGGCTGTGAAGTGCCAAAGCTCTCTGGGTGGTCTCAAACAGACTAGCCTCCTTCTGTAGGCTGTGCATAGAGAGTGCCCTACAACATACGTTGTTCAGCAGATCGCTGCACATCTCAGATGGCATTCATATGTGTCCGTTTTGTACCTTGTATGCTGAAGTGTTCTCGCCTCTGCTGTGCAGTGAGATGTATGAAAGAATGCATGCAGGTGTTGGCCCATGGAGGGATGTGTGAATATAAATGGAGTCTGTATTTTCAAAAGTGGTCCATTGTCTTGGGGATTAATGGGAAACTTGATCATCCGGTTATTGCCTGCAACTGCATACCCTGTGAGTACACCAAGTATTCCACATCTAGTGGTATGGATTTGTGTTTTTTAAGGTGATGGTTGTGGAGAGGATTATCTTTTCTTCTGTTTACTTTATTAAGCCAATTAGAAATGTTCAAGACTAGGAGGTGTTTTTCCAGGTCTTATGATCCCATTAATTAAACAACGGAGGGATAAGTGAAGAAAGAAAACAGACTACAGAATAAGCTGTGTAAATAAAATACAATAACTAACTTCTTGTCTGGTGGCATCTTGCTGAGCAGCCTGATTATTGACTACCCAGCCAGTTCTGCTGATACGACCAACATAAATTCATCTTTGCTGCTGTTTTACCGATGCTAATGCCAAAGAACCAGAGGAGCTCTAGGAAAGGAGAGCTGGATTCAATTCTGGTTCATGAATCACATATTGAATTGTCAGGAAAGGAACAAATTCTGCCCCAATTGCCACTATAACTATGATAGGTAGTACTCATGTGTCTCAGGGCAGAATATGGTCTGAAATGAAATAGATGAGGTCAAAATCTGTTTTCATTGATCACAGAGAAGGCAGTGAAGCTGTAGAGGCAAATGTGACAGCAAAATATTGTCAGCAAGGCCATTCCTCTTGCCAGTGATGCATCACGGCAAAAAGAAGGCTGTTTGATTTTCAACCTGCATGATGTGTTGGTTGGGTTGATAAAAAAAAGTAATCTTTCTGTAAGCAAGCAAATTGAACTGAAAGTAAGACATAGTGATTGACACTGAGTTGCAATATGCCATTTATATATGGTCTTTTTGCATGGGAAAAAAAACATTCAAGGGGCATTTTGTTTTTGTTGGAGAAAGTATTAATTTTTTTTTTTACTTATATTTTTAGAATATTACAAAAGGGAGACCAGGAATGTGATTCCAGGAATAATCTTCTGTTATTCCATCATATATTCTGCAGCCCATTCCATAAAGATGACAATAATAAAAAAGCAAGGGATGCAATATGAGAAACAACTTTCTGTTAGGGCGGCTGGCTTTATAGAATAGATACTGAAGCAGCAAAGAACTGAAAGTGGTTTCTGAGAAGTGTTGACCTCCTTTCATGCCACTTACTGTGAATTAAAGCTGTGACTGAGAACTAGTTTGGGCATGTGGTACAGCACTTACAGCAACTGCTGCCAAGGAACAAGATTTGTGTTTCTAAGGAAATGCAACAAAAGAAAATGGTTTAAGAGGCAGTGGCTGTCACTGTGTAAAGAAAAGTATCTATGTGCAGATAGGGAAGAAAGGCCGAATTGGGTTATTCTATACGCAGGTTAGTGTATGTGTGAATTCTTGTAATGTGAGATTCAAAATCAAACGACTGTGGATTGTGCAGGGTTTAGCATGTCTCACACTGTTGGAGTTTACAAAGTCGAGCTAGCTAAAAGCAGTTGTGACCTGCTCTGTCCCTGTGATTGACTGTTGTTTGTCATTCTTACGGGCATTATTAGTAACAGTGTCCTGCTGTAGGAAAGGGATACATTTAGAGCAAGGAAACTGGGTTTTGTGGCTTCTTGGAACTCCTTTCTTAGCAAACCAAAAGGCAAAAATCTTCAGCACTTCTAAACCAAGGCTGCCAAACAGTATCACTTACCATTACCTTTAGGGTTATAAATATCTTAGGACGTGACATCCACTCGCTGATTTGTAGCAAAGATGTTAGGAGAATTGTTCATGCACTGAAGTTTCATTAAGGGATGAAAGCCATAGCAAAACACTGAGGAAAAAATATTGCTATATTTACACAGTGTCTTAACTCCTTTTTTTTCCCCTCCTGGGTTGGAAAGGGAACCACCTGTCTCCTTTGCTGATGTCAGACTGCTCCCTGGAGACATGGTGCTATTAGAAAGCACATGATACTGTACATATTTACACCAAGCCCGTATCTGATTGAGATTGGGCTACGAGACCCGTGAGTTCACAAGTTTCTTCATCATACTCTCATGCATTAAACATGTGTTTGAACTCTGGCTTGAAAGCCGTGTGATCTTATGATAGATGTATTTATGTAATAGTTAAATGAATGATCATGCGCTCTCCAGCTCCTTTTCCATGCAAATGTAGAGGAAATTGAATATTATAATATTTCAGTGAGATGTCCTCAATAACAAATTACTGTTTAAAATAACCAATATTTGTATGTATATCAATTGCCTAGCAGTTATTTTTGTCTGCTATTTGCATGATATGGAAAAGACTTTTTCTAGCAAACGTTTTAAGCTACTTGGTGCTTCTTTCCTTTTGGAATGATCACAAGGGTGCACATTTAGGGACATATTTTCCATCTGTTTTTTTGAAGCTGGCAAAGCACATAATTTGGAATAGAAAAGAAGAAGTCTGAAAGTACCCAGATTTGAATTGGTATGTGTTTGAGCCATTCTAGGAATTCTTGTTCTGTAGCAGTTGGTAAAAGTGAAGGAATATATTGCGCCCTTGGATGCAGTATACAGGCAGTGCTCAAGGCCAACGGGAGCCCTATGTGAATGCCCAGGGGCACAGGCCCTAGTGTGCCCCTGAGAGCTTTACTGCTCTGTTACCGCGGCAGAACCTGAAATGATCAGGAGGGCTCTGTGAACCCCAGCTGCTTGATGCAGTCCTGGGGTGTGCAGGCTTGTTTGAGATGGGTCAGGGTCCTTTTGCAAAGTCCTGGGCTTGTGCATCTCTTCATACAGCCTTGAGTGATGTGCCTGCCGGAGGGACCTGCTGAGTCTTCTGTGTCCTGCCAGTGGCGGGCATGGGGCTCCCAGTGCAACCAGGCTGTGGGCTTGCTCAAACGTCCCTGCAACTTTTGCCGGAATCTTTGTACTTTGTAAGCCAAAGTCAAGCTTTGCTACAGCTGTATGACCCATGTACGGCCTGAGCTTCCAAAGTCAAGCTTTGCTACAGCTGTATGACCCATGTACGGCTTGAGGCCTGAGCTTCCATGCAGAGCAGTGCTGGCATAACGGTGCTTCTTTTCGGAGCGGGGATCTTCACCCAGTGAGCCACAGCTCACCCACACTCCCTCTGCTCATCCAGAAGCATCGCCTTAACTCCTCATGACAGCTTGTCCTTTTGATGGGACTGCTTGTTGCACGTGGTGAATAAGGATGACAGAATCTGGCCCTATTGCTCTAGCAGCGGTTGGATCAAGCTGGGTGTGGTTCAGTGCAGTAATTTCTCATAGGTGGGCATTTTGAAAGCACCAAAATACTTGGGGACGCTAATGCTCCTGGGAATCAGTGGGACTGCAAGCAGCTGGGGAAAAAAGGCTCCAAGAATGTAAACTGCCCCTGAACCTTGCTGCAAAACCTCTCTAACTATGGGGAGTAGAGCAGATGTTTGGCTTTGGGTTAGTAGTGTGCCTGGGGTCTCAGGTTGCCCAAATTAAGCCCTGAGAAAAGAACTGAATTTCGTTTTGCCATAGTCTAGAGTAGGATGGCCACACCACAGCTGTTGAGTTGCTAATGTCTCCTGAGCAGTTCAAGCGCAATTCCTGGGCTGTGGAGATGTGTTTTCACTAACAACTGGATTTTTTTTGGCTGGGGACTGGTAGGTTCCAGTGGAAAAACCATACCAGCAGGTGTTGCTGAAGACAGCACTACTAGGTCACTGTGGGATCTAGCTTATTGCCAGTGTGTGCCCAACTCATGGTGGTACAGAGGGAGCTATCAGTATCTCATGCTCCAAGATCTCCTTCCTCTCATTTTTTTAGAATATGTGATATATTTAGTGCAGTTCTTGGCCATATGCTATGGATTTTTTTTAAATGGAGATTGAAGTGTAAGGAAAAACTGGCCATCCCTATCCTAGAGACAGAGGAGTTACAGCTAGAAATGAATTCTTGGGTCATCTGTTTCATCCTCATGTGCTAGCACCATTTTTTTTGTATACTAAGCCACACAGTGTTGTAATATATGATTGATATTAATTAGGTTTCTGCAAAGTACTGCACTCCTCAACTTGAACTGAACCAGAAATAAATATATTGCCATATATTAACATTTTATGAGTTGAGAAGAAGAATAGGATGAAGGCACCTATGTGAAATCCAAGTATGAGCTTCAGACTGAATTAATGCCAGCAGCGCCTTGAGATTAATTTGGTTACTATGGGTACAGAATAAGAAATAGTATACCATAATGTAACTATGTTTACTGATTCATTTCTGGCATTAAAAACTAAAACCACATTATATATGCAACAACAGTCTTTCCTTCCTTGGAAGAAGAAGGTGGGTACATTTTAGTAATTAAAGTGAATGTTGCCCTCTGAAAAGTGCCAGTACTCTACTGGAAGAAGAGCTGCTATTCTTTTACAGGATCTGCCCCATCACAAGCAGCAGAGCTGCGATATACCAGAAGAGACCTAAAAACCAGAGAAAATACTACCACCCCAGGAAGCTTCCAGTCTTCTACAGCTTCTTATTAAAAATCTCTTGTAACATGGTAACATCTGTTTCATGTACCATTCAACTGTGTTGGTCAAATGTCAGTTTTCTATCCTCGTGCCACTTCGTATCTCATCAGTATGTAGGAGAGGGAGCAAATTTTGCATCTTAAGATGTTGAAAGCTGGGTAATAATAAAATAATGCAATGGAAATACCATATATTCAGAAAGCAATTATTTTAAGGGGTTTCAGTTTTGACATGGCTAAATTAAGTATGAAGCTTTTTGGTTTTTATACTTGCTGTCAAGAATGTTGTTAAATACTGATACCACCTCCTAAGAGAACAACTTTTAAATACCAAAATGAAAAGGATAAGCATTAAATATTTTGGTAGATATATTGTGCCATAGTGTCTACTGCCTTGTTCTTAATACAAAGCACAGTAGGGCTTAATTAAAAAGTGATTGTACGATCTATCACAAACCTGCATTAGGGATATGGATGCCAAGAAAATTAAGTTGAATAGGTGGTGATAATGAAATCGATATTTTATTGAATAGTTTTTATTCCTATGCCTTTGTTTGCTATTCTTGCCTCCCTGTCAGCAGGTAAGACATTTTCCATCCAAAATTCTTTGAAAGAACTTATATTGTCTGTTGCTGCTTTGTTTCATTGTTTGATCAGTGTAGGTTATTTTGTTCATTTTTTGACAGAGTAAAATGCCTTGATAAACTTTTGACTCTGTCGGAGCAGAGCATGACAGTAAACAAAGAAAAGCAAGTCCTTTCGAGCTCGCTCCTGCTAGGAGTAGCTAGCTAACAACTGAACTGGTACAAGGGTGATTTTCTATTTCATGTAAGCAAAAGTCACAGTCACTCAAAGCCTCCAGGGCAGCCCCACAACCTGGTTTAGTACAGATTTCTCCTGTTCCAACTCCTGGTGTGGCTTCAGTAGCTGCTAAGCAGAGTGTTTAGCAGTAGAGAACATGGAAACATACTCACTGAAGCATAATACCCAGGGAAGAATATATACAATAAAAGTAAGTGTTTGTACAGCCTGGGCCAAAATCACCCTTGTTACAACTTCATCAACTTAAATGCTATTGATTTTTCAGGTACCACTGACCTGAAGTTGCTGGGATTGTGCTTGGCATGAATTTGACCTGTACTGTTAAGGCCAAGCAGAATCACAGTTTAGAAAGTGCAATGCAAAGAAACAGTTACCGCATATTCTGCTGTCTTGTAATTCTACACCAGTCACTCAGAGTTCAGTGCACTGTTGGAAAGTCTCATCTTTAAATGGGTAGAAGTGTGTCTGCAAGCGCTGCAGCGAACAATGAGACAAAAGAGCTTATTGTTCTCCTTCATATTTTTAAGAGTGGTATGTTGCAAACCAGACAGCTTGCTTTTTCTGAGCAGAGCTGCTGGGTCAGCTGGCACAGCTTCATTTTCATGTCCTCACTTACTAGGTTCAATGTTGCCTGTGTCCTTTTTGTGGCAAACTCAAACAGCCAAAAGGGAAGGCTGGTTTTGATGATCTTGCTGCATGTCCTGAATGAACACATATCGCATATTGCAATGCGCTCCACATTGCAACTTGCAGCTCGTCTTGTACCTGGGCGCAATAAGCAACATGGGATAATGTGCTAGAGGAGAAGACAGGCACAGCACAAGGCTCTGAAAGCCATGAGAGGCACTGGAAGCTTGCGTTTCTGCTATACAGCAGTATAGATATTGGAAAGGTTAGGTCTGGTTTATTTTTAGGTAGCCTTCACATTGGGACTGATCTAAAAATGAAGGTGAAATAAAAATTGCACGTGTCTCTCCTGATTTGTCAGAGATTTTTGACAAAAAATGGATAAAAAATGCTGTTCTCTGAATTGGAGATATTTTTTTCTGGAGTAAAGCTGTGCCTCTTATTTAGAAGAGGAGTCTTTATATTCTTGATTAAAATGCCAGTGCCATCTATTTCATTCCAAGATCAGCATTTTCAGATTTTAGCAAAGTTAAAGAAATATGACTTTCCCACTTATTGTTTTGGAAGATTTATTCACTTGTGTAAATGAATTTTAAAAAATTGGCAAGGCCTTTTATCTCGTATAAAATAAATCAGAAGATAAATGATCTTTTCCGCTAACATCACCTATCATTAAAGTGGCTAAATGAAAATCAAAATGTGTTGCTATTTAGTGCCTGCTTGCCTTTTTACGGGAGATGAAATTGAGCATGTTTACTGGGCAGGAATTGTCAGCGATGCTTCGATTTATAGCATTGTCCAGGATACAAATTAACAACCACCATGTGTTTCCCCCACGCTCCCTGGAAGATGGTAGCCCTGTCTCCCCAAAGTGTATGTCTCCAGCTTGCTGTGCACGCTCCTACCCTGCCTTAAAGAAAACCTGCAAACAATGTAAAATTGTGTTGCATTGAACTGAAACACAAACATTTTTCCATGTCTTTGTAAACAGGAGTGCATGTGAGAACAAAACAGCTGGAGGTCTACCTCCAGAAAACCCCTGGGGATGTGTCATACTCATTTCTCCAGTCTATGCAATCTCGGTTTAATAAATTGGTAATAATATTATGATGAAGTGCTCTTTGGTGTTGGTTTGCTGTTTTTTCAGAGGGTTTTTTTGCATAGCAACTTGCAACATAAATTAAAATAATCTTCTGTTCAGACAGTTTCTTATTTTTACTTGGTTCTTTGTTCCTCAGAGAGGAAGGGGAGCCTGCAATGGCCAAAAGGGAAAGGTGCACTCCGGTGAAGTCTCTATTTCAGTGCGAATCCTACACAGTCCTTGCAATGCTTTTGGTTAAATGCACTGCCCTGGCTTGCTGTTCTGCATGTGGAGTTCAACAGAGCAGAGACAACAAGTAATGTTTAATTGTGTCAGATCGTCGGGGACTTTTACGACGGTAGAGATCCATTAGGGACAAACATGAAAGTAGCAAACTTGTCTTATCTGTTGATTGGCATGAAGTAATGAAAGTACAGTCATAGCTCTTTTTGGGAGGAGGTATGAATCTTTGCTGGTACCCACTTATAAAATAATTATGAGACTAACCAGTGCCCCAGGGCAAAGGATGTTCAGCAAATACTAAATTTCTCGGGAACAAAGATATACAAAATTGTGATAGCTGGTGCAATCTCAGCGCTTTGTCCCTGTTCCATTCACAGGGGAAAGCTGGGGACGCCTGAGTAGTATGAAAATAAAAAAAAGGTGGAAATGTGTAGAGGAGTTTCTGCTTTTAACTGTGTTGGTCCCATCTTCTGTGATAAGGTCTGATTCAAAGCCTGCCTAAGTCCATTTAAAAATTCCCATTCCCTTCCAAAGGATTTAGAGCAGTCACCCCTTCCAGCCACTTTAACCCCCTTTTTCCTTTACTGCATTTTCTTGTACAGGTATGCAGGCAAGTGTTTTGGATAGAATAAGATAAAATAAAATAAAAATAAAATAGTAACTCAGCCCAAACCTTCCTATGGCTAGCAGTTCTCCCATTCTATCTCTGTACTAGTTTGTTTGGCCCTGAGTCAAAAGTGGAAGTACTGACAAATTTCTCGTCAAAGGCATCACTGGAGGAGGGTCAGCCTCCAAAGGTTTACAGCTGCACTTGGTACAGCTAATAACCCCTAGGCTAAATGCTTATCTTCCTTTATTTCAGTTATCTGAATTGGGGATGGAGGGAGGATGACATCTCTTGCCATTTGTGCAACTTTTTTAGATTAATATTGCAGCTCCAAGAAAAATGAATAATTGGACTTTTGAGCAGAGAGTGGAACCACGAAACCCATAGGGATTCCTCTAGCACTAGTCACTAGTTTGCATATTGCAAGTTAACTGCAATTCATGAAGGGTTCTGGCTAAAAATAACTTCAGGGCTCAATTTTGGCTGGCAGGAACTACTAGTTAAGAGGTCAGGGGAAGCTGATCCTTCAGGAGCCTTGTCTGTGTGAGACTGCGTTGGCTGTTGCGGTGAGGTGACCCTGTCTCCTCTTGGCCTGTCCCCGGCTGACTCAGGAAAACGGGGTGCAGGGGCTGTGGGCACCTGGGGAAGGGGACATTTGCTGCGGTCCAGGACCATCAGAGGCCAAGCCGTGAGTGCTGGCTGCTGCACGCGTGAAGCTCTGCTGCCCACCGACAGCGGTCTCCGCAGGAGCTCGCCCTCCTCCGCAGCCAGGCATAACCCTGTAAAGGGTGACTTGGTGCATAAACAGATTTAAAAAAAAAACCCAAAGCCAACAACTCCAGTTCTTTTGTGTCATATCTTCATTTTATTTTGTTTGCCTAAAATTGTAGCAGAGCAAATCTGTGGCCTGTGTTACTAAAATCCGATCAGATGACTACAGTTCAGAATTATTTCCACATTATACTTTGTTTTAATATGAAAAATGCCAAGAGCTAGGCCCAAGAAAAAAGGCTGACTCAGTTCCACTGAGCTCTGTCTGAAGAAAGTCTTATTTGAAGATGAGAGATGTGTTGGTAAGGCTGTCTGTCATCTCTAGTTTATTAAAAAAAATTGCTAGGAGGCACTAAAGCTGTCCACTGCCTTTCCCTCTGTTCCTTCACTCAGAGGTGCTTCATTCACATCGACTTTACCATAGCGGTTTTGTGTAAAACAAGATTTGATTTTAGAGTATTTAAAGGTTACTGCTCTCTCCAGTGCTGCGCTGCAGACTTGTGTGTGCTCCACTGCAATCACCTTCCCAGCCATTTTAGAGAGCAGATAGGCTATGTTATGGAAATACAGGATTTTTTTCTTCCACAAGCTACCGTGAGCCTTGGCGTGGATCTGGCAGGGAGTATGCTCACCTGCGCTGCTGTGGCAGCCCGGGCACCACAGCTTCCCTGTGAGCTGGGAGGTCCTGGCTCAGTGGCTGAATGGCCAGATGGCAAAGCAAGCCCCAAACGCAGTGTGACAGGCGGGTGGCAGCCTCAGTGAGGGATGGTAGCTTTGGAACAGCCGCAGCTCCCACTAAATTGCTTATGGTTGCATCAGGGAATCTTTTCTGTACCCTACGATATCGAATCCACGGTGGTTGTTCCTGGGATCATGCTCTTCAGATCCCTCTCAGAAAAAGTTGGTAAAAACTAGATTGGTATAAATGATGAACGAGTCGGGAAACAAGGGCTCCAGGCTAATACTCTAGGTGCCCTGGGGAAGATGGTGCAAGGTGGATGGTAACAGGGGTAACGAGAAGGATCTGGGTAACGAGAAGGATCTCTCTGCGCCCTGCAGAGAGTTACAAATACAATGTGTATCCCTGAGGCTTCCCCAGGTTCTACCCTTTGTGGCTGAAGCTGGAGAAGACAGTTGCCCATCCCCAGAAGGGGTGTGAGCATCCCAGCAAAGCTGGGAGGGGGAGAGGAAGGGCACAGCTTCTGAGTGTGCGGGGAATGCCCCCAGCTGCTGAACAGGAATGCCAGAAGCCGGTTCCCTGGGTCTGATAATATCAGACGTGATCAGGTTTTGGTCTCTTCCCAGGGACTTGAACGCGTGGAAGGATAAGGGGAAAGAAGAACTTTATGATTTCTTTTGTTCCAAGGAAGTATCAGCAGTGAGGTGAGTAAAGGAGAGGTGATGATGATCTGCAACGGTCTGCGATTTTGATGTAGTCCTGCCTGCTCTGCCAACGTGCAAGAAGTTGCAAAACAGGAATCTGTCTCCTTGGCTTGCCTGGGCATCTGTGCTCAAAGAGCACCAAAGCCTCCCCAGGAAACTTACGTGTTTACATGGCTCTGTTTCTCAAACATATAGCGGCAATAAATTTAAATGTAGATGCTCTTTTACAGATTAGTCTCTCTGCGAAACAGTAACACCCGAGTGAAAGACATTGTTCATGCTGCTTTTAACAGGCCTGACAAGCTGGATTTTCCCTGCAAATCATAGCAAATGTGGGTCCTGGAGAACATATGCTCCAAATGTTGGGGGGGAAACAAGTGACGAATGTATTTTTTATGTAATCAGCTGGAGTGGCTTTGCTTTTCTTGTTTTAATAATGAGTAAGTGAAATATGCTTGTGAAGAGGGAGATGTTCAGGGAGGTATGAGGAAATTTAGGAAGATTTCTTGTAGTGGGTAGCTGTGCTCCTGCTTCACTTAGGCACTCCTGGAAGATTTTACTACAAGCACCGAGTTACAAAGAGTTGTGTGTCTTGCAAGCCTGGTTAACACTGACAGTCGGCTAATCTGCACTAATAGTGAATATTCACAGTCAGGTCCATTTGCATGTGAACAAGTCAAGTGCTTTCCCCTGGCATTCAGTGCTGTTTACTTGAGCGCTCAGTCAGTGGAGCCAGATGTGGCAAAATTCAGCCTGGTGTCAGTAATGTCAGTGACGCATCGCTGTTCGGAGAAAGTTATTTTGGACTCTATTATACAGCTCCTCAGACAGCAGCCTGTGGCCCAGAGCTGGGCCAGGAATTAATTTGGCCCAGATCTCTTGAGTTTTTCAGAGAGCTGGTACAGAGCACCATCATGGTTTTCCTCTGTTAAAAAAAAACAGAATCTTGGTTCATAACTGCCCTAGCAAGATTGGAGAGGGCACACTGCTTTATTCCATTGTAGAATTAGTGCACCAGTGAACCCAGAAGTTCAAGGAGTTTGACTCACTGGCTTATGCTATTGAGGGCATATTCTGGGTAGGATGAACTGGATAAATAAGGAAAAGAAGCTGAGAAGGAAAAAAAAAACAGCAAACAAATAGGATAGAAGTGGAACAGAGAGAATGGGCTGGAAAACAAATACAGGACCATGCAAAAAAAAAGAGTAAAGATGCACAGAAGGAAGATTTCTAATAAAAAATTAACAGGGTACATATACTTTATATAGAACACCATTCATGCTAACACACCTTTGGAGTGCAGTTTGCTCTTTTATATACAGCATTGGCTGATCTGCTGTAAGGCCATTCACTCTTGGAGGGTCGAGCGGAAGGGGTTGAACTGCTGTGAGAACTGGTTTGCAAACCTCAGCTTGCTGAAACTCCAGCACTGTTTTTCTATACGAGTTTGGTTGTCCTTACTCCACTGGAAAAGTAGCAAACTTTGCTGAAAATCAGCAAGTACCACAGTCTTGGGTGCAAGGAAAGAAATTCTTTCTTCCTCAGTGCCATGATGAAGGGACTAAGTTTTGGATTTCAAAATCTCAGGGGCTCCAAAATCAGTAGCTTCTTTGAGAAATCTAAATTACAGGGAATAAAAACATGACCCTAGTTAGAAAATGTGGGTGAAAGAACAGGAGGAAGAGATAAAATGAATGCTGAATCCAGGAGAAAGTTAAGGACAGAGGGCTTGAAGGCTTCGGTCTTTGAATTCTGTTCCCTGTTGTTGCAGGCAGCCATACCTTCCAATCCTGTTAAAAAATGTATCAGGATTTGGGAATTTGTGCCCAAATGCTGTTGCAAGGCTTGCCAGAACTTTCTTGAATTATGGCCCTTGAAGAAGAAAAGGCAAAATTTGGGAATCACTGAAACTAGGTACAGAGTGACCTGAAAATGGGAAGTGCAGGGACTGAGGAGGTGGTCTGATGACGGACATTTCAACAGGGCAGACTGGGTCAAACAGACCCGCAGACTTTACCAGCTGAAAGAGGGTTTTCTTTGTATGATTTTGTTATGGAACCAAATAACGTGTGCGTGCTCAGATATTGCCCCAGGAAAGATGTTTGTGCAATTCTTTCGTGTTGTCAAAACACAAGGGGAGAGCATTGCTAAAGCTACTAGGGACTGTTCAGGAGACAAGGTTTCCTTTGAGGAGAGCAGCTTAGGTGCTGGCTGGGTTTCACAGGCTTCATTTACATATGCTGCGGCTGCACCGTTTCCAAACTACACCACCACTGCAACTGCCTTCCTCGCTTTTCTCCTCTTACGGGCACTACGCTCAAAAAACCACATTAAAATGTGCAAAAAAGATCCTGGTGAGTAAATTTATACTATGGCTGGCGTTAGACACACTGATTTTTAAAAAGAAAATTCTTCCCAAGCAATGGGGAACCCTTGTTGAAACCTCGCAGTCTTTTGTAGTTGGAATCGTGCTTGGCATCCCTTCCAGGTAACGCTGGAACTGCCAGCAAAGTTCAAGCTGTAATGTGGACAGGGCCATAGAAAAGCTCTGGGGGACTCTTATTATTATTACCTATTGCTTGCACTGTCTACAGTGCACTAAGAAAGTTCTCCAGTCTCTAAAGCTTGTGTGGTGAGAGCACCACTAAGGTCACAGTTTATATTTATCAGTTAACTTGCTAATTTGAAGGGAAAGCAGTGAAGTGGAAATGTAGAAAATAGAAACAACATGAGCAGGTCAAAATATCCAAAACAGCAATATGAAATGTTCCAGTGTAAATACATTTCTATAAAAGGTGTGAATGAAACTTCAAAAAAAGCAGATGATGGATTCGGCACAGTCAATGAACACAATTATAAGTAGGTATTGAAGGAGACTATTCCACCAACCATGGATCCACAGATAATAATTAATAAGAATCAACTCCACTCTAGGCAGGCAGGTGCCCAGCATTATTTCACAGTTGACTGTTCAGGGGGTAGAGGTACTCACCTTTGCCCCAGATCTTAATAATTTACTGCAGTTTTATCATTAAATCAGCATATAATTGGGAAGGAAATGAGTTTTTTTTCATCGTGAGAGCAAAGCAATACCGTTAATTTAATCATTCGTAGGGAAGGCTTTCTGTAGTCATTCGGTATTTCGCTGTGGTTTTTTTTAATTAAGTAAAGTAAAAACAATGCCATTTTTGTCATCTGTGCTTGGTGAAAATATGACAGTGTGATGTGATTTGCAACTTAAGCACAAGCTGGGAAAACTGTACATTTTATCGGGACTGGCAATAATGAATTACAAGGGAACACAAATGAGCTAAGAATATATCTGAGACCTCCTACCATTTCTGAAGTTTCCAATGTCTGTGGGAAAAAGGCTGTTTCAAGAATTGTACTTCTTTTTTTTTATTTTTTTCTCTCAGCAAAATCGCCATAGCCTCGTATAATAATTGAATTCATTTAGCCTTTAGAATACTCAAGTTTGCAAATAACAATGGAAATGAATATTTCATGACGAGGAGGATGATCAATTATAGTTTTGTGACTTTGACTGGTAGCCCAGTGCGACAGAGCCGGCGCTTACATTTCACGAGACTTTTTGCACCCAGCTAATTAAAAAACCTGCAACTTAAGACAATAAGCAGGCAGGTGGGGATAGTTAAACAAGACCTTTATTTGTTTTTTTTTTCCCTGTTGTGGGCAATGTTTTGCGGTTCAGTTTGGTACCTGGAGTTTGTTGTGTATGCAGTGCAAAGGGGCATCATAAACCAGTTACACCTGCAGCAGCCCTTATTGTCTGGGAAGGGCTTCGATGAGGAGGCACTTCTGTTAACAGCATGTCTGGGTTTTCACACGGCAAGAGGGGGTTTTTTTGGTTTTCAAAGAGAAAATGCTGGGTCCAGGTCAGAGGGGTTGGTGCAGGGTGTCTATACAGAAATGCACTCTGAGGCAGCAGTGCTTATAGGAAAAAGCAGATGGGGGTCTGAGCAGTTATGGGCAGGACTGTGGCAGTTGCTTGTAACAACACTGGTTTTAGGGTGAGTACACTGAGACAGAGAAATTATTAAAGAGCAGCTGAGAAGTACTGTAATCTAGATGGGAACAGGATCAGGCTCCCTCCTTGTAGCAGGTGAGATAACTGTATGAATGTTTTTTATAGATGCTTACTCCATTCCTGGGAAATGCTGGGGGGGGGCGTTGCTGATGCATTTGGTGTGGAAAAACTAACCCGAGTTGCAATTATCGATGAGAAACTGTTAACCTAACCAAAATACTTGGCGAGGTGCAAAATCCCCAAGTAAAAAAAAAATGTTGGAAGGTGGTGTAACTTTTGCCAAACTCTGGGATAACCTCTCCAAAGGAAACAGCACCAGGGAGCTGGTGCGGGCGCTGCAAAGGTTAGGCTCAGGCTATTCAGAGCACGCAGGCTGTAGTTCGCCTTGGAGTTACTTCACTTTTTCTTAAGGGGGGGGGGGGGGGGGGGAGAAAGCCAAGAAACTAAAAAAGATGGGGAGGGATGGGAGCTATTCTACGGCAGGAGCAGAGTTTCGGAGGTGTAGCGTGGAAATCTGCTTTGAATCACAGCGTGGTGCCGCGGCCGCCGAGGTCTGAGCGGGTTTTGCAAAGATTTACTTCACTTCAGGCTGGGTCTGCCCCTGGGTGACGTCACGGGCTGGAGCAGCGGCACCAGAAGGCTGGATGAGTGACAGCCCAGCCTACTTTTTAATAGCTTTGTCATGTGACGGGGAACAGTAGTAAGACAGGTGCCTTCGGTTCACTCTCAGAGAGGGTCTCGTTGCCTGCATGAGTGTCTGCTGCCTGCCTGCCTGACTCTGGACCGTAGTTTGCCAGCTTTCCTGCCGTCGCTCTGCAGCTGGATGGCGTGGGACATGTGCAACCACGACTCTGTATGGAGTGATCTCGAGGTGAGGGGCGCGCGGCACGGGTGGCGTGTGGGGTGCAGGCATTCGGCGGCGACAGTGGGCTTGTCAGGGAACCGGCAGGATGGCCGAGGCGGCATACTTTGCAAACAAGTCCGAATCTTATCTCAACTCCAGTAAGTTTGCTATTTTAAGGTTACTCTGCGATGCCTTGAGCAAATCAAAGCTGAGCTCCTGTCATCAGTATCTCCTGCAGTTGGAAACTATTTTCATGTGCCTCTGGCTTGCTTTCCCGTCATATGCAATATTTATGCTCTAAGATATTGATATGAATCTGTGTCTGAAGTCTTTCCAGTGGCGTTTAGTGGCCTGGTTGGAAAAATGCCATGTTTGTTTAAAATAAGATTTAACATTTCTTTTTCCAAAAAAAAAAAAAAAAAGAAGTTAAAATTAACCAATGGCTTCATATTTTAATTGCTTGTTTCACTGTGCTCTGTCGAAGGTTTTTTCCTTGTTTATCAGCTGCAGAATTCAAACACGCACACAAGAATGAATACACTGTTGTTTGGCTTTAGATGCTTTTAGAAGAGATTTCTGGAAGGAGACGTTTCCCTGCTTCTTGTGGTATTGGAATAATGATGCTGTAGCTAATGTCCCGTAGAGCAGGGTTCTCAGTCAATCCGAGTAGTCCAACAAATGGTTAAATCCCACTGTACAGCAGAGACAACAGGATGAACCGTGAGAATAGAGTTTATGCAGGACTGTGTGAACTGCTGCTGCTGCCGCTGCCACTGCCGCCGCTGCTGCTTGTGTAAAAATAGACGGCAATACATCAAATCCACAGCTTCAGCTGGCTACAATTCATAAAGGAAAAAAAAAAAAGCAAGCAGCTCCCTGGTAATCTCTGGAGTATGAAGTGAGGTTTGAGGATTTCTGCATGTTTGCATTTGGCAAAATGGAGCATTACCTGAAAGTTCGGGCAACTTGCGAAGCGAGGCAAACTTTCTCTGGACCCCACGGAGAGGAATCCCAAATACAGACCTGCTCAAAGGAACTAACCCTCTGGCTTCGAGCTTGGAATAAGTGCTTAAAATGCTCCCCTCAGGCAACGGGGGAGGGAAAAACAGGTTACAGGCGATGCTTTTTAAGTAAGATGTTCATGCCGTAGAGAGCTTACCCATCTAAAGTAAAAATGTACTGTGTTCTCCAGTATATTTTTCCTATCTGGCGGAGCATGCGTGTGGATTCTCAAGTCTCTTTGTTGTGTTTTAAATATTTGCAGCTTGCCATTGTATCCGCTGATTTCTGTTTGCATATTGTAATTGCTCTTACCTTGTTTTGATTTCTTGGTAAAGTGGAATAGATATGGATAATTCATATGTCCTGTAGCTATTATAAGTCAAGGCTGTAAGTGGATGACTTTCTGGCTCCGAAGTCCTAATTGTTTCTGAGTAGCTGGAGTATCCTGTGGGTTGTTGTCTGGCTTGTAGCATGGGTCTCAGCTGCCGTAGGTTCATTTTTCCATCATGTATTATTCCTAATGCTGCTAGGAGCTGATTGAGGAACCAGCTTATATGGAAATACTGAAGATTTATTTTAATCACTAGAGTTCCTGCAGTAATTTCAAGCTAGTAACAGAATAGATAATTTATGTCAATGACTTTTTCCTAGTGCAGAGGCAAAAAAAAAGAAAAAAAAAAAAGGGGTTGATCTTAACATTAATTGTGTGGTGAATGGATTAACTGTGGGTAGGATTTTACCAATGTGCTCCTGCATTGCACTTCCTGTAGCAATACAGGCATCTGCGTGCTGCTTTGGCTCGGGGGATCACCTTTACTGATCTAAAATATCGCAGGCGGCAGGTACTGGAGGCAGCTTTCATTTTTTGAATCACTAATGTTTGCTGTCAACGTAAAATGTATTATATTCTCACTCACATAATGACAGGACGGCGTGTTGCTTAATAAAGGCCTGCATCACTGTAGCTGATCAGCGTCCCCAGTGCTTCACAGTTTAATGAAGGTGATGTACAGTAAGGTTGCGAAGATTGATAGAGAGAATCCACATGACACACATTCTGTCAAGTCTCTCTTTCTTTCCTGAGTTCATCCCCTTGGCTGTTTGAAAAACTTGTTAAAATAAAACAGATTAGCGTGTTGCTTAATAAAGGCCTGCATCACTGTAGCTGATCAGCGTCCCCAGTGCTTCACAGTTTAATGAAGGTGATGTACAGTAAGGTTGCGAAGATTGATAGAGAGAATCCACATGACACACATTCTGTCAAGTCTCTCTTTCTTTCCTGAGTTCATCCCCTTGGCTGTTTGAAAAACTTGTTAAAATAAAACAGATTATTTTTTCATTAATATAATTAATATGGCACAAGTCCAGTCTTCCTTTTTTTTTTTTTTTTTTTAATTTCCCTTAAAGACAAAAATTTCTGTCAAGTCTCTCTTTCTTTCCTGAGTTCATCCCCTTGGCTGTTTGAAAAACTTGTTAAAATAAAACAGATTATTTTTTCATTAATATAATTAATATGGCACAAGTCCAGTCTTTTTTTTTTTTTTTTTTTTTAATTTACCTTCAAAGGCACAAAAATGTCCAAAAGGTTAATGGAGAATTATACTTAATTATAATGATTCATTATCGTCAGTGCAGTTAAGCTAATTTATTGTTTGCGCCTGAACTAAGAGAAAAAAAGTCTGTTGGAGTGAAATAACGCACAGTAATTAGCCTTTTGTGTTTAGTGACTGCTTTATCCTCCTAAATGTTACTATAAAATTAATGCTATAGTTATGGAATAACTATCATATCAAATAACGGTGGGAAGACAGTAAAACGTATGCTAGCAATGCAGCTGCACCTGTTACAGATGTATAGGCAAACAGTAAATATCAGCGTGTCAGATGAGGACAGTTTTAGGACTTGGAGTGTTAAATCTGGCATCATCCAAAGGCCAAATATAAATTAATAACAGGAACACTTGTTACTAATGTGTCTCAGATTAGAAGCATAATGTCATATTCAGAAACATTGATTTTATTATCATGTCAACATTGGCCAGAGCATATATACTTCATTTCAGCAATTACATTTTTTTTAGGTGATGTTGCAGTCACTATTGGCAAATGAAAGCTGCGATGAGCAGGTTTGTTTTTTTTTAAATACAATTGTTTATGTTGCTTCAAAAGCCCACTGTAGGAACTTAAAAATGCAGATTACCAAGAGTAAACATGTATAAGTAGGTGGTTCACAGAGTGAAGCTATTTTTACAAATGAAAGCAGTAACAGATCAGCAGGATACTTTAGAATTCTATGGCATCAGTTTTAAGCTACTGACCTCCACAACACAAACCTGAGAATGATGCCGAGAATCTACCTTTTCAGTCAAAAACTAGATTAACCTTTAATGAGATCAGAGATTTCGGCCAAGCATCAAAAAAGGTCATCTCTGCATTGTAAGATTGCTGCCGGAAGGTTGTGTCTCGTACTAGAGAAGAGGGAACTCTTTAATTTTTTTCTTTGTGGGTTTTTTTTTTCCTATGACCAAAATAATGATAAAAAATTGTGTGCAGTGAAAATTACTTAAGTGAGGTTTTGACTTCTTAAAGTTCTGCAGCCCCTTAAATAATAGGAAGGAGAGCAACTGCTATTTCAGAGCCTCGTTTTGCAGCCTCTCAGCTCCCTTGCCCCTTGGCCTATTCCATGATTATCTCATAGTGTCCTGGTAGATGTAGAAGTTGTCTGGTAAATTATAGCTCGCACCAGCTGCACCTAGTCTTTGTGCCAACAGACAAAATCTTTGCTCGTGGCTGCGCTGCTGCATCCAGCCCGTGCACTGCAGGTGCACTGAGATTCCCAGGGACAAAAACCTCAATGAAATGCACCTTCAGCAGCTCTCACTTGCATTATTGTAAAAGGTGGTCTTTGCGAGAGTGACGTAACTGATATTGAGCAATTCACATCAATGGACACTGTGTTAGTGCCCTACAGATCTCTCTTCAGAAAGTGGGACTTTCTGGGTTGACTTCAGTCCAAATAAAGTTGGGAAATCATTCAAACCACCCAGTCAACTAACGGGAGTCGAGGAGGACCTGCTGTTGGCCATCCATAACACAACGCTAGAAATACTCAAGGTGGAAGCCCTTAGACTCAGTTGACTTTAAATGGCTTTTAACCATTCAGTGCCTGGTGCCTTTGCAGCTTTATATGTGTTTTGCAGTATACCCACATCAACGTAGATGTTCGGAGATGAGTTACAAGGGTACGTGGTACAGTGCAGGAGGAATTGCTTCATCGAGCAGCATTGACGTATGGGGCTCTGCTATTTGCCAAGCTGTTACTACGTGTTTTCCATAATTAGGAAATGGTTTTGGTGCATACTCTAACATTTCAATTGCCATGCTAAAGTGGATGTGTATTATTAATTTTTTCTTGCTTAGTAGGTCAGTCAATACCCTATCTAGCTTCATACTAGCATATAAAAGGACACTTATTCCCGGCTTATTTGTATTTATCACTACTCTCTTCGTAAGTCACAGAGACAAAAACATTTTGCACTGCTGAAGAGGATCCATGCAGACTAGACTTTGTTTACTACCTCAACCAAAATGTTTCACAGACCCTCTACATTAGGATTACTGAATCAGTGGCTGCCAGAGGAGGAAAACCCATTTGGTTCCCTCACTGCAACCGCTGTCTGGGGACACTTAGGAAGCTGATGGGGACAATAGATGTGTTCACACCAAGCAGGTGAAAGGCTGCGTGAACTAACTATGCCTGTCACCCAAAGCTGAATATAGGGATATTTCAGAACGCACTTTGCTTACCAGGACCCTGACGTGTAACTGGGTGGCTGTGGTCTGCGCACCATTGAGTGCATCGGAGAAAGAGCACAGCAGCATCACTGACCCGTAGTTTTTTATGCCCATATGGTAGCCACCATCATGACTGACCTCCAGGATTACGGTGAGGATCTGTAGAAGTGAAAGTGTGACTGTCTCCAGCTTGAGCTAGCCTCCAGGGCCGAAGGCTGTAACAGGCTGTGCCTCTTTAACCTGAATGCATCAGGAAATGCGTGACAGACCTTGCCCAGAGGTATTCATCTGTAACTTCTACCTGCACTGGTTCGCTCTGAAGCAGGAGAATAAGGCCATGCTTTGGCCTCTGCTGTTGGATTTAATAAAGCTTTGAACACGATTGTTATCAGAGAGTATAGGGAGAAGGAAAGTCGTTGCCCCTGGACAGAGATGAGATAGAGAAAGCAGCTTATACCCTCCTGTTTCCCCCTCCCCTTTGCATACCTGTGTAGAGCTAACAATGATGTAATGCTTAGTGGGTTTTTTTCCAGAAAACAAAGTCAATTCTAGTGACCCTGTGCCATAGCTTAATCGAGGCTTAATTCTTATCACATGATATTAAAGTTAATAGGTTCCTGGTAATTAATGAAACTATTTCTGTGTTGCTGTTTCCTGCAGTGTGCTGCTCTGGTTGGCGAAGACCAGCCTCTTTGCCCAGATCTCCCAGAACTTGACCTCTCCGAACTAGATGTGAACGACCTAGACGCAGACAGCTTTCTGGGGGGACTGAAGTGGTACAGCGACCAGTCTGAGATCATCTCCAATCAGTACAGCAATGAACCCGCCAATATATTCGAGGTAAGGCAAGGTGATGCAAGTGCATACTGCAAAGTCCTTTCTTGCTTTTGCTTTTTTGTTTTTTAGCCTGGTGGACAACGGTTTTACTATTTTTCCCCCGTTAAAAGACAGCAAAAGTGGTGATGTGTGTTACGGGTTCTGACTGGCGCCTTTAATCCTCGTGATCAAAACCAGGCCTGCAATCTGGAGAAAGGGGGGAAAAAGTCTTGAAAGAAATTAAATGGAACTTTCGATTTTTTAAGGGAAACGACTAAAGAGAGCCTAGAGCGCACTGCCCTGTGGTGTCATGGCGAGGAGTTGCACAGTTGTCAGCTACAAAGAAAAACAGAAGTCAAAACGTGTTTGTTGTCTTCCACTTGCATTTCTCGGCAAGAAGCGGGGTGCAGCACAGCAGCTAGCTGATGGGTAGCTGGAGCTGGGGCATTTCTAGTACAGGGTTTTACCACTCAGAGCATTACTGTGCAAGGCACTCTGCACACAAATTGAGAGGTCCTCATAGTTGATGTATTGGGAAGAAAAAGGGTGGATGTGGCAGAGAAGGCAGTGAGGGCTGTCGGTAGCTCAGGAGCCAGTGCATTGTTTGGGATGTTTCATATATCTCTTGACAGAGAGCAGTCTTAAAGTAAAAGCTGAAGGGTGGTAGGAGAGATTTAAATGTTTTCTTTAAAATACTGCCTTGAGGATCAGGGTGTATGAGAGGAGGGTTACGGTCTCTTTATCTCTGTCTCTGGTCTTCTTTCTTTTGTTGTGTAAAGCCTTCATGATTCTTCATCCCGTGGTTATGGGGCAGCCGTGCCGCTCCTGAACCCTAACCTCCTTCCCTCCTTGATGATAGGAGATGCCATAGATCATCCACTGACTGGGAAATTGGACAATAAATTGATTAGCTGGCAGGAAGACCTTGTGCAACAGCAAGCTACAGCTGCCTCTCACACGGCAGGTACTGGAGCTCCAGGAAGTACGGCTGGCCTGCTGGCTCGGGGAAGCCCCAAATTACCATGGTGGAGTTTAAAGGCTGGAAAAGATTAAGTGAAACAGTATAGTAAAATGCTTGCCTAAGATGTTCTGAATTAAATTCTTCTTTTTTGTATACAGCTCTAAACCCACGGTGATCTCCCTGATGCAGATGAAGTTACTCTGGATTTATACCAATATAACTGATAGCAGAAACTGGTCCTCTCTATTCAATTTCTATCATTTACACCCAAGTAACTTGGAATTAATTTTATTCAAATCAAAATGAAATTAGCCCTGCAAAGCCCTGTGCTTAGGCCCTCTTTTTTCATTAGTTGTATAATGTTCCGTGCCTTGTTTTACAAAGTTTCCAAACCCTGTCTTGTTCTTGAATTGCAGTTGTACCGCCTTGGGCAGGGTACGGCATGTTGGTGTGCAGGTTTGGATGGCCGGTAGCAGGGAGGCAGGGGGGCAGGGGACACATTTGCAGCTAGTGTGGTAGAGAGTGGCTTTGCCTTTTTTATAACCAAGGAGACGTATTTTTCCTCATTCATCAAAAGCCAAATGCAGAAGCATTTTCCTTTTGGAAAAATCAGTTGAAGATGCAGGCTTTCAAAGTGTAAGTTCCAGATAAGTAATATAGTTAAGCATCTACGAACTCTAAGCACACGAACTGTTCCAGTAAAACCAGTGGAACTTGACCACAGGCTCGTTGCTTGCCCTGTGTGTAACTGCCTGGTTGCAATGGTGGCCACAGCTGCTGAGTACAAAATTGTCTCGGATAGGTAGTGCTGATTCCCCTACATGCCTTGTAAAGGAATTGTCACTTCCTATATGAGACAGCTCCCATTCTGAAAATCAAAGCATGTTGCAAACAGCAAGACAACCAGATAGGCTTGTACTTAACCTCATTGGGAGATGGTGACATGAGGTACTGGTCATTACGTGTAACCTCTCACAGGCACGTTTGGGTGCATCTGAGGATGAGCAGCCTCAGTGTGAAGAAATAGGTGGTATGCAGCTGGGGGAATGCACCTAGGCAGCAACTCATAGGTCAGAAGTAATAGTTTGGGAATTAAATATGCTGCTTCTTTCCTAATGGGCAAATTCTGTTGTCCTCTTTGCAAATGCCTGGATTTCCTCACACTCATCGGCTTCAGCTGCAGGCTGCATCACTGTCTCTGATAGCACGGCTTGGCCCATACTTACCTGTAGAGACAAATTGTGCTCTAATAGCATTTTGCAATACTGCAGTGCAAAATTAGACTATTTTCACCTTCGTAGTGTATTATATTTACATTTCTTGGTTGCTTGGCCTAGAAAGATGGGAATGAAACAGTTATTTTCTCCTCCCATACATTAACCCTGTTCCCATTCTCCATCGTGCAGCTGGATACCTTGCACTATTTCTCGCCTCTGCCGCTCTGTAATGTGACGACTGGGGGTGCTCAAGAACAGAAGAAGATGTCTTCTTCCTCCAGAGACTTTCTCACATACTCTGCGAGGAACTATTTGTTTTAGCTGAGAGAATGGAAGTTTTGTGCAGTTTCCCATTTGGTAATCTCTAGATTTTTCCATATTGATCTGCATTGGCTTTTTTTTTAAAAGAAAATAACTTTTTTTTTTACTTTTTCTTTCTTTTTTTTCTCTCATATCATCGTGGGAATAGTATGTTTTATCTAGCTTAAGCTTCCAGATGAAGCCTTGTCATACAAAAATAGAAATACAGTCTGTTTGAGGTGGAAGGGAAAGAACCAGAATGGCAAACAAATGTTGGGAAGTACAAGAGCAACATTAATTGCACAAGCTGTACAGTGTTAATTGCCAGACCTAACCTTGAATGAAGCACAGTCTCCTTTGAGGTATTAATGCAGTACATGTGGCATTGTCTAGGTGAGGGCTGGTGTTCAAAAGCCCTTTGCAAAGTTCCTGGATGTCTCAAGCTGGTGCACTTTTTTTTAAGAAAGGCTTTTATTTCAGAAGGTGAATTTTCAGGCTTTCTGCAAATCATGTTCCTGGAAGCTCGCTTGAGCTGAGCACCCACAAGCAGTGGCACTGGGAGTCTCACAGACTAGAAATTATTAATAGTTATGGTAGCAACCAGGAGCCAAGTGAGATAAAGGTCCCATTAGTCTAGATAGTATTAACTGTTGAGTATAAATCCCTGCTCTCATCTGCTTAGGTGTGATGAGATACTGGCCTTGATCCTAGTATTAAAACACACCAGCATCTTGTAGACGCACCTGATTCATCACTGCGTTATTCTACTCACCTGCCAGTGTAACTGGTACTAGTCCTGAATCAAGCCTGTACCGTCTGCCCCAGCGTGGAGGCTCTTCTTATCAATGTGTGTAAATATGCATGTTATAAATTAGTTGATTTCTTTCTATTCACAGCTTGATCACTTCTGGTTTTCACCTGATTTTCTTTGCCCGTTGTTCTGACTGCTGGAAAGATAAAATGAAGGCGTTCTTGCCCCACAGGGCACTGTCTATTGACACAAGTTCATGAAGTAAATAGTTAACAAGTCACCCAAGACCAGTTATTTAGATGGTTCACTGCATCATTCACTTTCATTATTTGCTTTTGTGAAGAACTAGACTTTAAAAAAATGTATTTGTAAAAAATTGATTTGGCTACTTTTAGAAAATCAGAATGATTCGTTTGTCGTTCTCAAAGCTAATGCTATGTGAAAATGTCAACAACCATATAACTTCATGTGGCACGAGTGAGAAGGCTTTTTGTTTGTGAAAACTGTTGTCCCCTGAGGCTTCTTCAAATATACCGTACCCTATCATGTAAGGTTAGTCATATTTAAAATTATTTATGACCCATGCCTAGCATTATGGAGAGAGAAGATACCTATGGTGGATATATCTCTGTTGGCATTGCTTATAAATAACTCGACTGATATTAAGGGAAAATGCAGCCCATAGATAGGCAATAACCTGTTGAAGTATAATGAAATTGTGTAAAATCATAAGGATTTGTAAGTGTGGTATTCTCATACTTGGCAAAACACTTTTTTTAGCCTTTAAAAAGACTTCAGAAAACTCACATTGCTTGCCCTTCCGTGGATTTAATCTATTTATATAATTCAGTATTCCAGAGAGATGCTCAATGTATTTGATTACTTTATTTTTAATTGTTTTGCACAGGTGAAGCCCAGGTTACTTTTCAAGACCGTGCTATGTGCCGTGTATTTGGAAAGCCTAAACAGGCTACTATGTTTTACTGTAGGCTGCCAAAAAATGTTCTATTACAAGCAATGAGAATGTGGGGAGAGAAAGAGATGCACAGTGAAATGCATACTGTCTTGCCCCTGGCAGCAGGGAAATTCATGGAGGTAAATGATTTCTTATTTATTTGGAAGGGTATGCATCAGGAAGATGATGAGGGTAGAGGGGAGCCTTAAACATCACCAGGGTAATTTGCATTGGTTCAGATTATAAGATCTCTCATGTTCTGTGGTGCTGCCAGTCTCTTTCACTATTGCAGGTTATTCATTCAAGGTTTGCAGCCAGATTGATTAATGAATGACCAGATCTTGCGTAAAATGACTTGGCCTGACTTTTAAACAACCACCAATGTTTTCCTTGCCAGTCTTGTGACTGGTGTTAATGGGTTTTCAGAGAGCTGAGTCTATATAGACTTTCTGTACTGGCCTCCCTAGCATTTTTTCCACTTTTTAATTTTCTCCAAAACTAGTAGCCCAGGGCAGGCAGTTCAAGGAGATATAATCTCAGGGAAAAAAAGACATAGTAGTCAAATCCTTGATGGCTGATGCCCTTCAGTGCCAAATCAGCATGATTTATCATAGCCATCTATTCAGCACAACAGAGGCTGGAGGTGAGCTGCATGGTGTACCTCACACAATATGCATAACTAGAGCTCTGAACTTTGAAGGAAAGCCTCAGAGCTATTTGCAAAGTGCTGGTGCTTAGTGAATACTAAATTACATTTAGGAAATAGTCTACTGCTACCAGTTATACTTCATTTTTATTCTTGACACAGACACCTAAATCAGAGAACAGTAACATTTCAGAGATTATGGTAGCAGTTTGGGTATGTTCCAACACTATAATAGGATCAGAATTTTAAGGCCTTTTTTATTATTACCAATAGTCACTTAGTTTCTACTGCAGCGTACTTTGTAGGGAATTACAGCTTTTACTAAAAAGATTAAAATGCTATTATGCAAATGATTGCAGTATGTTATTATGTTTACAAATTAACATCCATGGCTCAACACACAAATTAACTAACTATTCCATCTATATTATTAAGGATTTAATAAAGTAACTGTTGATAAAAATGAGGAGCTTGGAACAGTTAATAGGAACTGATTGTGATTTAACATAGAACTTAAACATTGTGTTTAATGTTCTAGATGGTATAATGGCAGAATAAAGCTTATCAAAGTGCTTAAAAGAACTGAGATTGTGTGAATGGCATAGCAGCATGTCTGAGGCCTCAGAGAGCACAAACTAAATAGCTCTGGGCAGTAACGTAGAGCAGGCAGCATATCAGTGAATCTGAAGGTAGCACAGGACCATCTCGTATCAACATGTAGTTTCCTGCTCCAGTAAGTATGTTTTTTGCAGTTCAAATTCATACACATTGAATGTTTTACATGATAAGCACACGTAGGGTACTTGGGAACTTGCGTCCCTCTAAAATGCATCCTGTAATGAAATGCTTCTGTGGCAAATGGGATTTCACTGCAGAGAGTATCGCTGTATGACAAAAAAGGGGAAGGCTGAGTTCAGGCTGAGATGACTTTACAAACAACGCTGCAAATTGCTATTCCTCGTAGTTCATAAGAGATCATAAAAGCGAACAGATAAGAGCTACTGAGGTCCTAGAGAAATGCATGTACAGTATGTGGTTACGGGATAGATTTAGTAGGGAAACAGACAACACTGTAGGTTTAATACAACAATAAACATAAAAGGCAAAAGATGCAGATTTGGGATAGGAAACTTTATAAGAACAATAAAAGGTAACAATGTCTCATAAAACCGCTTGTGAGACTAGGAGAAAGACCCTCAGTTCCAGGGAAAGAAAATAGCGGAGGCTGGGCGAAAGTGCCAGAATTTTTATATTCCTAATGGAGCAATGTCACGTTTCTTGTGTGTTCGAATGCATTACTTTTTCCAATGTCTCTGGCCTGACTCAGGTTTCTGTATTTACTAAATAGGAGATGAGCACAATAACATTACATCTATGGGGATGATGTATGTAAACTATAATCTACGACTAGCTATGCTGACATTTAAAAAGGCTCAAGCAGTAAGTGGAATTTATTTTACTCGAACCAGCTGCTATGTAATGGGGAAGAGTTTATGCAAATGCTCTGTATCTAGTGTTAGCAAGGTGTGCTGCTGCTCCCTTTTCTTTTCCTCTTGGACAAACTACAAACTGTCTAAACGCGTCTCTGTTTTAATGCAAGAACCTTGCATGTTGGTTGAAACCTTCAGGCAGGAAAGAAGTCTCAAATGAGCAGAACACAATTGCTTTGAGAGCATATTGTTTGATGTATGAGGCCACCAAGACCATTCCCCAGGCGCACAATAAAGAAAATGCAACTGATCCCCTTCGCAGTCCCATTAAGGAGATATTTCACCTGGAGCAGCCATGGCTTGAGACACTCACCGTGTCTCTGCTCTGCTGAGCGCCTGTCCTTTTTGCAAGAGGGAAGACTAACACTCACCAGAACAGTAGTAAGCTAATTAGGTCATTAGACGAATGTCTTGGCCCATGTTAAAACCAGTCCTTGAGGACACCATGTTACACTGTGTTCCCACTGGCTACGTATCTAAATACAAACTGGTGTCAGCTGCCATACAGACAAAAATGTAATGGCCTCCTTTCACAGAGGTCATCTTAAATCCACTTTGGTCACAGTCACACTCCACATCTGTTTTAGTGAGATGCAGCTTCTTAAGGTGACATTTGGACTTCATAAGCACGCAAACAACCGAGCTATAAATTGCTACTGCTGGAGTTATTTTGAATAAGTGTATACTGTTTCATATTTATAATGGTGAGGCTTCATAATATTCGCAGTGAATATATAACACAGATCAGTTCAACAAGCATGAAATTGTATGTTGTCAACTTGTCACATAAATAGAGCCATATTCTAGCTTACGATAATGTTGAACTAAGTATTTTCTCCCTAGAACTGCAGAGAGGGTCGCAAAAAAGTGGGACAGTGGTGCTGTCTTTTGTTAGAAAAACACTCACGGAGACGTTGCTAGTGTGAAGTAAATATTTCTGATAAGATTCTTCTGTTTTTTTCTTCCCCGTTTGCTTAACAACAGCAACAGAAAGTTTGCCTTTCTTAGACAAATGCTAATTGGCTAAACTGTTTAAATTTATTTCCCTTAATGGTTTTATTTCTAGTGTAACCTCTTTGCTTTTTTTTTATTGTTGCTATTTTTGCACTGTGCATCATTGCTAATTGCTAATAAATGCTCCATCTTAACCCTGGCATGCTCTTTCCCAGCTGCCCCATCCCACTTAACATTAACTCAGGCCCATGCCATTACAGAAGGATAAAATAGCGAGGCTTAATTTAGGAATTTTTTTTTCTTAGTGCCGCTAACCTATTGTGCATGTGTAGGTCAGGAGGAGGAAACTGCTTGGAGCAAATTTGTTGCAGGGAGAAAGTTTTGGTATTGAATCATGTCGAACTTTTTTTTTCCCCATGAGCAGAAAAAATACAAGGAAGAGAGTGTGTGTGTGTATGTGTGTCTGTGAAAACTTAGTCACTTGTAGCTCTTGTTATACTACAGTGCTTAATACTCAGATGCACCAGAAATTTGCAGCCTTTCTGGAGGAGTGCCCCCTGCCAGCTTTTTGGGCCTTTTTTTCTCCAGTGTCTGGTTTTTATTTTGATAGCTTTGTGCAGGTGCATACGGGATCCTAATGCCTATGTTTGCAAGTGACTGACTGCAGCATTGGCATGCACAGGGATCTGACTGTGTGTGCACACGCACTCAGCCATGGAGGCTGGTTTTAGGTCTCGGTGGAAATCAGCCCCTTTGCAACACGTAGTTGGTGGCTTTGGCTGAGTTTTCTGTTCTGACACAACAGAGCAACAGCCTTGCTTCGCAGTGATTGAGAAATTAATTAGCACTTTGTGGTGGTGATGAGTCTGAAGGGCCATGATTGGAGTTTGCTTTTTACCACATGCAGTAATCACTGGGTGTTGTTTATGAAAGCACAAAACCAAATCCTATTGAGATTTTGGTGTTATCATGAAGCCTGAGCTGTGTGATGCACTGGCATCCTACTTCCATTTCCTCACACGCATCTGTGCTTTTGTGTTTTACTGTGAGTAACACAATGGGGTGCTGGTCCATAATGGGTACTTCTAATCACTAAGACGATAATCAGAAGAACAGTCTCTTTTCTGTGAGGAGCCACGGTGGCACCCTTGGGCAAGTGTTGTTGACTTGTTGATTTATGACAGCTTTGAGTTGCCTGAACTGCTCACAGCCATCTAGCTCATCACGAAGTTCAGGAGGATCAGTCCTTCCAAGCACGTTACAGGGTTAGAGGTGTCAAATGGACAGAGAGAACTTCCTACACCTCTACACTTCTGTCTGCTGCCACATCTGCTCCTTGAGGGCTCAGCGATATTAAATCTTTATAGAGATTTGGAGGGGCAGTCCATCCAGTGGTCTGATGGACTGCAGATCTCTCCTACAGGAGATACGCTTTCCTGAAAACAGAGAAACTGGGTGGAAAACTTGTTTCTCACCCAAGAGATTATTTGCAAGGAGGTGGTGATAATGGTTATCTGGAGGATTGGTTTGGTCAAAGGAACGTTCTGCTTCCCCCTGAGCTACTGGAAGAAACAATGGGAGTTTTCTCCTGGAATGGTAGTTTCTCTCGGCGGGAACTCAAAATTGTTTCTGAAAGTACTCCTAAACCTTTGTGAAAAAAACAATTGTTCTTCTCCCAAGTTGCTGTTTGAGCAGTGACATAATGATTCAGGAACTGCATCGGAGAGCGCAGGTAATAAATGTTATGGAAGTGAGACTTCTCACTGGGATTTTGACTTTGGTGAGAATGCTGTGGGTTTGCACATTTTCACAGAGCAATCAATGACCCTAAGTGAAAAGCAGGTATGATGAGTGTTTTAAAAGTCTTCTAGAATTCAGGATTTTTTTTTTTTTTAAATATGCACCAGTTGACTAGCTGCATCTAGTTATAACGTGCTCCACTCTGCTGGGCCCTGTGGGTTGAGACTGAGTGAAGAGGACCTTGGATCTATTGTCTCCACTTCAGGAGGGCTTGTTGGCAAGGTGTGGGCAGCTGGGTAGTGCAGGTGACAGTGTGGCTGGTAAAGGATGAAGAATGGGCTTGGAGCAGGGGAGGGCTTCGCAGAATCACAGAATGGTTGAAGTGGGAAGGGACCTTGGGAGGTCATTTGGTCCAACCCCACCTGCTCAGGCAGGGCCACCTAGAACAGGAAGTTGAGGAATTACTTCTGTGTTCCTCTACTGCTGCTTCTCCCCCCATAAAACAACACTTTATTAGGACTGCTAATGAGTTCCTGATCCCATTTCAAAAATCTCTCCAGGAGGCATGTCTGTATACAGCAAGAAACCCATCATGGCCAAATCCTAGTTTTCAGAGGAAGATGGGTGGCAGGCAAGAGTGTTCTCAGTCTGGTCTCAGTTTTCATGTCAAATTTTCATATAAGGAAACCTACCTCTTGGGCTAGTTTAGCTTCCGCAGGTCCTTAGCTTGTCCATTTTCACAGGCTTGTTGTTGGACTAGTGAAATCTTAAAGTTGTCAGGTAAAAAAAGGATGCATATGCAATTATTTTAATATTATTTTAATAAACAAAAACCTAAGGATATGATTATTGACATCCGGTTGGATGTGTCCTGTAAGGAAGGCATTTGACCCTCTGGGAATGCACAAAAGGAGCAATTAGGCTTTTATTTCTACCTGTCTGGAGGAAACATGCATTTTTGAAATTCTTTTTCTGGTTTTGTGTTTCTTTTACTTTTTTCCCCTCACCAGGACTGGTGTGGATTTTTTTGGCTATATTGATTGTCCTTAAAAGCCCAACAAGCACTCTTCACACTAGTATGAAGATATCAGGCAAAAACGTTACCAATTGTCACCTCAATTGCATCTGGACAAAAGCCAGAAAAACTTGTGGTTTTTTTTCCTAAGGCATAAGAAAATATCGCACGGTCCTTAACACTACAGAGACATTCATCCATTTCCACTGAAAGGGTGTCAAACTGCTTCTGCTTGTATGTGATGGGAGTGTTGCCATCTCTTGTCATTTTCTTTGCTGTTGATCCCACTCTCGTATAGGAAGGGTCAGGTCAAATGCCTCTCTGGAGACCAAGTCTCCCATTTACAGCAGGAAATCTCTCGGGTAGAGAGGATAACGTTACAAAACAGAGGCTAACATTACAAAACAGCTCTGCTGCCTCTGGCACAGTCTAGAGCATCACAGACCAATAACTCCTATCATGTCACTCTTGCAGCACCTTATTATCTATGTTTTTCTGTAAATCCGATCTGAGACTGTCATTACCAGTTTCAGGTAGGTGAACACCATCTGGGTGAAATAACCATGTGCCAGTGATGGGCTGGAGGGGGCTCTTGTTAGTTAATCATCCCTACCTTCCCTTTGATGAGTTAATTTGTCTGTTGAGCCATGGAGGAGCCCCCAAGAGCTCCCAGGAGACCCTTGTTAAAATTCTACCGACAAATGGGAAGATAGGGATGATTTCACTCTTTTTGCTGGATCCTGTGCTATCTATGATGTTGCTAAATCATCCATAAGGCATAACTTTCAATGCAATCTTTTTGTTACAGTTCTGGCGGCACATTACTTCTTTGTGCATTTACTTTTTAAACATTGTCACTGGATACCTAACCCTCCTGAAAATCTCATCCCATGAATTAAGGTTAATTGCAGTACTTCCATGTGGCCCTTTAGTAGCTGGCATACCAGGTTCCTTGGCTGTGATGCCAGGCCATATTCTCCCCGCCCCCCCCCCAGTTCCTAAACACAGTCTTTATTTACTTGTCTCGTGGTGATGCCTAAAAACCCTGTAGTAGAGGGGTAGTCTCTTTGTATGTACTAGTGACCAGCCCATCCCTGTTTTGTGGTGAGCACTTTGAAGTTCTTAGAAGGAGCAAAGGTAGTGAAAGAAGAAAAGAGCTGGTCCTTGGGGCTTGTGAGTGAAGATAAACTCAAGTTATTCTTCCTTTACAGGCCTGGGAGCACTGCTGTCTAACCCGGCTCCTCTTCTTCCCAGCCAGCTGGAGGCGGTTACAGCCTGCTGATCTTGCCCAACCCAGGGAATAAAGTTCTAACCTACAACACAGCTAAGAGATGCTAGCTTGAAGTTGCAGTTGTGTCAACATGATTTGGGACTACCAAACCTGGGGAGAAGCTGCTTTAAGTAGTACATCCCAACATGGAGACTTGTTTGTCTCCAGACCTAAGAAGAAGAATTAAATTAAAAAAAATTAAAAAACTAACCAAACAAAACCCCCCAAAAGGCTAGGAAGCTAAGAAATACTGTCATTTGGAAGATGCTCTGCTCCCTTTTTAACTAGTCAGACAGCACTTGTTAGCTCTGATACAGTGCTCTTACAGCCAGATCAGGACTACCTCTTGCAAGGCCATAAGTATGTCTCTGCATAGTGCTGACGGGTGCTGTGGGTGGATTTATTAGCTTTTGCTCAATATTGATGTTTCTCTTAGGCTCTGTTCTGAGAAAGGGCAAACCCCTTCTGCAGGAACACAGGGAAAATGATGGAGGGGCAGTGGAGTAAATCTAGAAGAGTCAGTTGGGATCCTACCAGGTTATGAGCTCTGGCTAGAGCTGACCATCATGTACCAAGCAGGTTCCTGCAGAGTTAGCTGGCGTCTCTGTATTGTGTTTTCAGATCTGTGTTGGGAAGGGTTATTTGGCTGTATCCTGTACAGATCTAAATGTTGTCCAAGAAGCTGCGCTCTGCTGCAACTTCCTGGGGAGCTTCCCCAGAGTGCCAGGGCGCAGGAATTATGTCAGGGTTGCCACACTGTGTCAGTTCAAGTCCAGTATGGTTGGAGCTAATAGGTCATGGAGGGCTAATTCTCTGCTGGACCATCAGTATCACCTTACACCCTGCTCCCAGCACTTGCAGCTCTGTGAACACAGTCCAGATGCACTTGAACTGCCTCTCTGTGGACCCCATCTGGACCCAAGAGGGCTTGTTAGGGGCAGCCCCATGCTGTATATAGGTGGTTGTTCTCTTTCTGGATCTCTCACAAGATTAGACTTGTGAAACTTCGATTTTTAGACCCAAAGCTAAAATAGGAAAAAGACCTATCCCTAAACTTCAACCTGTAATAGTTCCTATTTCCTAAACCGTGCTTTTGAAAATTGTGTATATATATTCTTAAAGATGTGCCTTGGCCCAGCAGGCATGTCAGAAACTTTTTAGAAAATGGCTTTTGTGGGTACTGGCTGCCTTCTCCAGCCTGTTACTCCAAGTTGCACCACGCATTTAGCAGAAACCTCAAAGTGGACCCTTCCACTTAATCTCCCATTATGCCATCCTACGCCATCATTCCAGCTTGCCCTCCATCACTATAACGTTAGCTATTTGCCACAGCTTCCGTCAGCTTGCTTTTTTCCCCGACCAGAATTCATAGGGATGAACAAAAATCCACTCATGTCTCTTGTCCTTCCCTACACCTGCTTCTGGGAGTGCAATGACAGATACCAATTTTATTGTGTGCCAGTGTTACCACTCTGTTTACAGCAGATTTAAGAGTTTACATTAGGCCACAGTGTTATCTTCCAGTTTTCCTAATTCTATCTGCTGGCAATCCCAGCTATGCGGTTGGGGTGGCTGCCCCTGTCCTAAAGGAATTTGTGTCAATTTCTGCGGGGACAAATCCTCCCTGTGCTAAACCGCTTTGCAGTATTTGCTCAAACCGAAATTTTGACAAAGACGTTCTGTCCACATCCACCAAGAGAGATTGCCTTTTTTTTCAGATGCACTTGGAGGTAGATGCATTGGAAGCTGCCTGTACCTGGCTGATAACTGAGACTGAGTATCTATGTAGCACGATCCATGCCCGTTTCTAATTTGTCTTTGAATGACAAATGTGTCTTCACTGAGTCAGCAAAAGAAGAGATCCTACAGTAGAACTCATTGCCCTTCTATCCCTTTTAACAGAGCGACTAGGTTTTCCCAATTCCTCCCCAAAATCAGTCTTTAAAAGAGCTCTTATAAAGACATCTCTCAAATGTATTGTCCAGAACTGCATTATGTTCTCTAGTCATTTCCGATCAAGACTCATCATGTGCTGTTATTTCTTTAGAATCCCTCCCTAACCATGGTATATTCCCAATTTAAAAAAGAATTCAAATCTTTGTGAAAATCAAAGTTGCCAGGATTTGGAGATAGTCCACATTAGTCCTCACCACTGTTGCTCCTAGAGAGTCAAATCTAAGAGTTGAGTGTGGATGACCTCAAAAAAGAAAAGCAGATTTCATTGCAAACTTCTGCATTTCACGCAGGAACCCTGAACAAGTTAGCTGAGGTTCTCTGGAAAGGCTTTAAGATGAGAAATTGGTCAAATTTTGCATGGCTTCAGTTTTCATTGCAAGTGCTCTGTTCAGTTCTAAAATGGTATCTTTTTTTAACTTTGAAACTGCTAACTGGTAAGCCAGCCCCTTCTCATGGGAGAGGCCTTAGCAGAATAACTGTGTGTGTGAGGAAGATGGCAGAACAATAGTGTGGCGTAGTAACATGCTTGTTTCCAATAGCAAAGGAGTCGAAATGCTCATAGACTTGGAATGAAAACCTACAAAATATTGCTGACTGCTATTTAAATGTTTGAATCCACCTGAATTGTTTCTGTGCAAAGAAAATGTGTCTCCCAGTGCCAAATATGTACACTCCAAAATTTCTGGAGATGTCTACCTCCTACTTCTTGAATACTTGTACCTTTGGATATGTGCAGGTGTCCTTTCAGGTCCTGAATGCTACTCGACTAATGAAGGATCAGGGCCACTTCACCTGATGTTCTCCCTCTCTGGAATCCAATAATTGTTTTGCATCAGGGTGTAATTGTACCTATAGGTATTAGACAAACCTGCTAATTCAGACTCTGTAACTCTTGAGTATCTTCCCAAATTGCATTCCATGATTTGGTTAGATTATATCTTATCTCTAACCTTCTTGCTTCAATAAACACACAATCTAGCCTGTCTTCTCCCACCTTATACACAAGGAAAATCATCAGAACTTAATCTGTTGCTGGCATTAATGGCACAATTCCTCAACCTAATTCCAATTCACCCTGCCTGATATCCCACAAACGCCTTTGAGAAAGTATTTTATCCCTGATCCTGTGCCAAAGACACTTTCTTCTTCCATCACTGCTGTCTGACTTCCTACGGACTTTGTAACGACCTTTGCAGGCTGTGGTGGATGACACAGTCTTACATACAAAAGTCTGCAAATGAGTGCCGCATCTCAGGCTGTCACTTCAGCTTAGAAGGTCCCTAACAGCAGATCCCTGATCTTGAGCTATTACTATAGCCAGAAAGTGTAGTCTTTTCACTAGGAAAGAAAAGAATGGAAAAAGTATGCAGTAAAAAGGGGGGCAGCAACCCAACAGCTTTTTTTCTCTCTTTTCCTGTCTGGAAGGTGTTCAGACATTGCAGACACCCCGTGCACTGCCCTCCTTGGGGCTCACGTGCAATAAAGCTGCTGTCGCAGCAGCCTGATGGGGATTAACAGGGGTTGCTTTTGTGAATATTTTTGTTTCTAAGTACCATCCAAATTCTAAAGTAATAGAATAGGAAAAAAATATTTTCCTACTTGGCTTATAGTAATTTGGGAATCTTTCAGATGAAGCTCTGCTGAACCCTCAGTTCACTTTCTCCTGCTTATCTTTCCTTGGGGCAAACCTATCTGTGTGACTATCTGTACAGGTAATGACTTACCCAACCGGCTTTGGATGTTTTCTGGTTTTTATCTTCCCAAAGTAAGTTACGCAAAGAGAGGGCCCCACTCAAACAATATGTTTTGTGGACCCTTTGTGTTTCCAAGACGCTTGCTGAGTTGCTGTTATATTATAGCCTCTTCCTCCTGTGTTTTGGGGGGTTGGCCCAGCTTCTTGTGTTAACCTAGATGATCTCCATGCTCACTTTTGAACTCAGTCATGACTGTGTTCCCTCCCACTGGTCCAAACTTGTCTCTTTTGCTGTAGCGCGCTGATGTTCTCCCTAACATCTGCTATGTCATACAGGTATCCTGTGGCTTTCTAGTATGGAGGTGCATCTGACACACTATCCTTGTTCTGTTGTGGCCATTCGCTACGGTCTCTGTGTCAACTTTCTCTGGAAAACTCCATGCTGGAATGCCAGTAATAAGTGAGCAAATATGATGGGGATGTTTTCTGTACAAAAAATGGCAAAATCACCAAGTTCCATGAATGCACAAAATGAGCCTCCCCTTAGTTATGTTGCTGTGACCCCAACGCTCTTGACAACCATTTTTCAGTCCTCTTCTGTCAACTGGAAGCTCGGCTGCAAGTGCTTTGGGACAGGGACTGTGTGCACTGTTGGCGTCCATGAAATGTTGTCCCCTGCTTGGAAGGGGAGACTGGTGTTGCTGGTTGGAGCCCTGCTCTCCACTGTGCCTGTGGGCATTCTCTGGCCTGGAGAAATTGGTTAACCTCTGCGCGTCATCCCCTGCTATAAAGCAAGGATTAGAATTCTCCTTTCTTTGTCGTGTCTGTTTGAACTGTGAGTACTTTCTGCAGATACTTTCCCTACGATGTGACTGGAGATCGTTCAGTGCAATAGGGCTGTTGTCTTGGTAGTGCTGGAGTAACACTTAACCAGGAGAAATTTAAATTGCAGGAGATGGATGGTAATGTTAATAATCATAATGAAGATGGAGCATTATTTTTGCCACGTGACTGTGGAAGGAAAGGCTGAGAAATAGATGGCTAAAATCACTGAGCGCATATTTTCAAAGACAGGGCTTGCTCAGCAGCCGGGTGACAATAGACATGTTGTTTATTTGACAGAGAGGCTGTGAACTTAACTCCTGACTCAAAAAGAAAACTTGCTTCCCAAATGAAGACATATGGAGGGTTTTAATGGCAATTGCAAGACACGTGACTCGGTTATGCTTCTATGTGTGAGCTTGTAAAGGCAGTGGGTATATAACTGGTGAGGGAATCTGTGAATTCCACCGCTATTTAAGAGTGAAAACATTTCTCACCCTGAAAAGAGAGTCAAATAAAAATTGTGTCTGAGAGGACAGGCTCTGCCAGCTCCACAGCAGTTGGATGCAATGCCTGCCCAATAAGGGAAGGAACTTCTGGTCAGCTGCATGGTTGGCTTTTAACTTGACCTTGCCCAGAATTTGTCTCTAGAAATCGGCCTTACTCAAGGTGGGGGTTTTAAATTATATTAGAAGTGACTCAAACTAAAAAGTTGCAGTAAAACCAGGGAAGGGGAAAATACTGGAAAAGATGCTAAAATACATGCCTGAATCAGTTTCCATTTGGTGGTCTTGTTATGGCAATCATCCAGGTGCCAAGACTGGTGTAGTTCCTGGGATGTCATGTGGAAGGCAGTGGGCAGGAATCAGTGTGTGGAGACACTTGCTGCTTGAATCCTGTGATGTTCCTGATCTGAGCTCGTACAGCGAGTACCCATGACGGTGTTATCTGCAGAAGTGTGGAGAGTTGAAGCAACAGCAGCAGCAGAGATGTTACACTGCATGACTGATTGCTGCTGTGATGTCTTTCAGACTGGCTGTAGCACAAGTAAAATGTATGTAAGGACTGAGGACATCTGTGCGTTGTTTTGGAGTTTCTTTGTTTTGGTATCTTGTCATGGTTTTCAGTGAGGAGCAGGTGAACAGGTATCCTGCTTAAGACCACTTAAGGAGAACTGCTTGTAGCCTTAAAAAAAACCAACTCATTTTATAAGTTTTAAAGATGAGGTGCCTTCATTAAAGACTGTAGGGTCTTGCAGTTTTACCCCAAAGAAAACACTGATAGCTCTATAGTTCAGCTGGCAGGGAACTGTGTCAGACCATGGAGCCTTGCCCATACGTGTGAGTCCTCTTACGGTACCAGAAAACATTTTGTTTTCTTCTAAAGTCCCAGGCAGTGAGCTAAAAATGTCTTGCTCAGATACGCATTTTGGAATTTCAGAATTAAATGTAATAAAGCAGATATTTATTTTTACTCTCTTTTGATGAGACACGCAATAAGAGAGTGAGGATGCGGCGTTAGAGTATCTTTTGATTTGCTATTTGCTATGTGTTAAACATTTATATTTCAAAGACGCGTTTGTACCTATACCGAGTGTTTGGCAAATCCAACAGCTCATTAGATGTTAACAATAGCAACGCTCCTAAATATAAAGGATTCATAGGCAAAGTACCCCTCAGGCTGTATTTCTGAGAGAAAAAGTGGCAAATAGAATCAGAAACTAATTAAATAGTCAGCTAAAGCGAGCATAACTTTAAAAAGCTCTAAAACTACCAAAAATGGAAACATATTACAGTTATCTGCATTCACAGTGCAGAACAAGTTTGGTAGTATTTAAGATAATTCTCTAGTGCCTGCTATTTTTAGTCCAAGGGTAAGCTTCTGTAAGAGCCTTTCAGCGTTGCATCCCTTTAACCTGGCCTAACAAGCTAAGCCAGTAAGCTGTCTGATTTCCGTCTTACGGGAGGCAGAGAGATAGCTAAAACAAACCATTTGTGGTGAAAATGCTCAGCCTATCTTGTCTTAAGAGCTTTCTTCATATAGATTTTTTTTTTCAAATGCCCCAATATAAGGCGTTGCTTGTCAGAGACCAAAATGTCAGGCTTTGCTGTTTGGAAATCGTAGAAGCACAGGAATGAAAGGAGGATTTTATAGACCCAGCCTAATGGAAATAAATATCCCTGCGTTGCCACCAGTGAAACCCAATCGGGGCAGTTTAGGCTATTGGTATCAATGCGTCTGAGGAAAAAGGAACATATTTAGTTTTTCTCGGGGAAGGAAGGGCAGACATAAAGGGCCTGATTTGCTTCTCACTTACACTTAATCTGTCCTGGTTTAACTCCGTAGACTTTGCCGGGTGACGCTTGGTTTGTGCTGCTCTAATCCAAGGGAGACTCAAGCTGGGGTCGGCATTATGCTCCCTGTGCTGCCAGCACCCGGGTTCGAGGCACCCTTTGCTATCGAAAGAGGAGGCAAGGCCATATGCAGCTGTAAAACACTGCAGTGCTCATTGCACGCTGGTGGTTTGGAGTGCTTCAGGTGGATAAAACTTGGCAATATTATTCACTTACAGATAGCTCTTTTTTATTGGAAATACTGTGTGGGTTCCCCCCCGCCCCCTAGTTTATAGGATGCTGTGCAACCATATTTACTTTCTTCTCTCTTTCCCCTTCCCCTTTCTCTCGCTCTTTTCTCCCCGCCTCCCCCCTCCCCCCCCCGACCCGATGGTGTGTGATCCTTATGTACATTTACCAAACAGGATTTTATTGCTACCTAAACAGGGTCCCACCCCACCCACTC
>NW_008794542.1:883537-912842 GCF_000699145.1 Aptenodytes forsteri | reverse complement strand
CGCTCTTTTCTCCCCGCCTCCCCCCTCCCCCCCCAGCCCCGATGGTGTGTGATCCTTATGTACATTTACCAAACAGGATTTTATTGCTACCTAAACATAAGTGGGTCCCACCCACTCCTCTCAGCCAGCTGAGCAAGACTTAAGCGCAGTATCCTGTCCTCTGTCTGAAATAGTTAGAAACAGAGGTCGTGCTGCCTGGATTAACGATAGTAGCTCCAGACTTCTGCCCCCAGAAATGTCACTTAAAGAGGATTTCCCTTCCCAGGACACTGGAACAGGAATGCAGCTCTTTTGTCTTGGGCTGTTTCCAATCTGCGGCTCCCTTCCCCTCTTTCTTCCCCCTCATTTTGGGTGCTGATAGAGCAGGACAAAATGTCTCCATACAAAGGGAGGCCATCTGAGCCAAGCTAGGCTGTGCTGAAGTCAGTGACCTGCAGGGTCCCACCTCTGGTTTAGTATTCAAATGGCTGCAATTTACTTACAATTCCTGGGGTTAGGCACGTCCCATGGGGTTTTGGCTGTGCATCTAGCAGCTACATAGGCTTGAGTTATAACTTGTGTTGACTTCAGTGGGGATAACTTTTAAACTGAAGATGCACTTGACATGAACAAATACGTCAGTGCATTTCCAGTAGGAAATTATGTTTGTGAGCACAGCGTCTACCACATTGTAGCCAAGATGCACCCAAGCCACTTTTAAACTCATCTGTTTAGTTGTAGCGATGTAATGCTCAGCTGCAAAACTCACTTGATAAGGAGGAAGAATTAGCCCTTACTGGCCTTCGGCTGGACTGCCATTAGTCCCGGGCCAGGTTGGTACAGGAGCAGCTGCTCTCAGCTTCAGAATCAACGTGCCCGAAGAGCAGGGGACCTGGTCCCCAAGTAGTGTAAATCTGCATAGCTCCATTAAAACCCGTGGAGAGGCCCTAATTTACAGCAGCTGAACATTTGGGCCCAAGTTCTTTTTCTTTTGGTTACTAGCAGGATTAAATAGAAGTACCCAAAATTATTTATTATAGGTGCTGTGGCAGCATCTCAAAGCCCAATTGTAAATCAGGACACCATTGTGAAAGGGGTTGTGTGAACACATAACAAAAAGACAGTCCCTGCCTGAGGAACTTCTGGCCTAATTAATAATGGTACTTAGTGCATTAATAGGTACAGCTGGACTTGACTGCCTGTTAGAGGTCATTTTTAAAGATGCAGGGCAAAAAAAAAATGCCCAGGTTCATTTTCACCATTTCTGATGAAAAAGGGATTGGTTAACATCAGTGCCTCACAAAGAAAAATACAATCTTTTATGTCGTACAGATGGAGGGCTGGTGATCAAGAACACACGCTCTTAAAAGACTAGCAGAGAATGAGCAATATATTTGGTTTTGACTAAGAAAATAAATAGAAGAGAGGCAACTGCAGTGGGAACTGTAGCGTGCACCACAGTATGCATGCGCTACATAACTGCTAGGCTGGTTGAGGGTAAATGAAGAAGGTAGCTTTAGTGTAAACTAGCAAATTAGTTTTACATTTTAGTGCCAACCCCATTTTATCAAAATTATCTGTGAAGACTAGTGAGGTCCAGAAAAGTTAGAAAAGAGCCAACAGTGGATGTGCTCTAGAGGAGGCTTTGCAACAGATAGCTTTTCTGTGATCTTTTTTTTTTTATGTTTTCTGTTTTAAAATCACCATCTCTAGTTTACAATTCTATTCGCATACACAAAATTGCATTGCAAGACCGTTAAAGTCTTAGCACCTAGTGACAAATCAAGGAAGTACATAGTTAAGGATATTATGAGACATCTAAATGAATCCAAATGCTTAACTGGCGGAAAATTCAGACAAATCTCCTCATCCTGAAGACTGTCCTCCGTGGTTGTAGGGGTTTACCAGGACGCACTGTTCAGTCGCTGCTTTTTGAGGCGAGGGCTTATTTGCCTGCTGGGACAAGCTTACATTTTGTTTCAATGGGACTGTAAAAGCAAACTGAAAAGCCTGGCAAAATGCACCTGTGATCTGTGCTGTGTTAAGCCCTATACCTGTTAGCACTTTCCTTCCTGTGGCATTTCCACATTCTCACTCGGTGCTTCATTATAAAGGAGCCTTTTATTGCTTGCAGCCTAGGATGCTCATAGTATGGGTACGTGGGCTGTTCTCTCAGCTGAGTATCTCCTTAGATATGGGAATGCCACTGAGGTTTTTTGAAACTTTTTTAGCCTCGTAAGAGTAGAGTGCACATATCTAAAGATACATTTTTTTCCTCTTCGTGGTGATTTCCTCAGATTTTTAGGGCTAAAGTCTACTATCTTTGTTTATTTTATCTAGCTAAACCACCTGTCTAAATGGTATGTGTGTCACTCAACACATCTGGTGGTACACACCAGGAGGATGTTGGAGCCCTTGCTGTGACACTTAAAGACAGGAGTATAGCTACATAGGTAAAACATACAGAGTAAATGTATCTTTAGCCTTGTAAACAAGTTTTTGTGTTGTGTCTGAATAAACTCTTTCAGCTAGCTCAGACCAGATGGCAGCCTTCCAGTTAGATCACAATAAAAACTGATGGGAAGCCCAGATGTATTAATGACGTACTGATCCATTCATGCTGCAGGTCTAAGGAAAACTGGTGTCTTTCTTTGTGTGAGACATGACTTCTGTTTGTCATACCTGTTCAATAGGCATGGTGATAGGTTTGATGAAGCTGAACACGCTGAAAAATTAAAACATCATAAAAAGCGTTTAATGAAGTTGATACTTTACAAATGCTAATTTCCTGGTCAAATTAAATTCCAATTTTCTAACAGTAAAAGCACCAGATAGAAGTGTCTTATTTTGCTGTTTAAAAAGTAATTTTTGAGTGTGTGTTCTGTTCGCACAGAAAACAGTTTCCACATAATTGAACAAAATTAAAAAATATAGGTAAACTCTTCTCTGCTATATTGTATATAATTTTACCCTCAAATTTATATTTGTGTAGAGTCATAAATCTCTAGAAAGAAGTAGGGATTATGATAGACATCCTGACACATCCAATATAATTAGAACTAAAGTAAATGCAAAGCTGAAATAGAGAATGAACAAAAGCGACAAGATTATGCTTCATAGTTTGCAAAGAAAGGTTCTATACTACCACTCAAGTGCGTTTTTTAGAGATGTCTGTCATTATCAACAGGAAAAAGAAGTTTTTACATCAATTACGTGTGAAATAATCACTTCAAAATATATGTAGCTCTTTTTTTCCCAGAACATGCCATGCTGCCTAACAAAGGTATATGAACATTGAAAAATTTTATGTCGGTGCATAGAAAGATTAGTGTGGGCATGTACCATAAATCAAGTAAATAAATAAATCTGAGCAAGCAGTGTTTGAATATTTGGACTGAAATACTGTTGACACCGTCACTGAAAGCTCTGCAACCGGGAGAGTCCCAAACATCTTCCCTACCTGATGCTGTAGCCTGTAGCCTTCCTCCCCCTGCCTCCCTCTTTTTGCAGTACTCATTCCTCATTAGAGCTTGTCTGGATTGGGACCCTTGGTCAGGAACTGTGACTCTCTCCCTCCTGTATATTTTAGGTGCGTAATAATAATTAAAAATCTCTGTCTGGGTAGTTGCTCAGGACCTTACTACATGCATGAACGATTGCATGAATCGTGAGGTGAAGGGAGGATGGGTAAGAGGCACTGTGTGCTGCTCCAGGGGAAAGGTGGGAAAGGTGCTGGGTGGTGGGCTTGGAGGGCAGCCTGCGTACCCTCTCGTACCCCAGGCAGTGAGCTACTCATGCGGGTCAGGCTGCCCATCCTGCGTCCTCCCTCCCCAGCGGCAGCTCACCTGCTCCTCTGCTCACCCCTGCTTCTCCACCAGTGCTGGCAGCAAGCAAACTTCACCTCCCCCTTTGCTTCTCTGGCTGTCTTGCACAGCAAAGGAAAACTCCCAGCCTTTCTTTTTTCTGTGGCTCTTCATCAGGCTCTTCCTCCCCTTTGCATTTCTGCCCTTTCCCTGCTCTTGTTTTTTCCCCACCAGAGACATAGGTAGAGTCTTGTGCTTCGATGTGGAGCTCTGCCCAAACCTGGCCCACCGCGGGCTGGACAAGACATGCCAGGTCTTCTCCTGCTGCAGTTCCCCACCTGTGAAGACCAGGTGGTCTTCCCTGGCACTAGGCAAGATAGTATGTCCATGGCGTGCCTCAGCGTTATGGACATGTGGTTCCTGGTAAGAGGTTTGGTAATGCTTTTACAGTGTCAAGTCCTGTACAAGTTAAAAAGCGCCTCTGGTGAGCTAACCTGGTCCAAAACATAGGTAATGCATTTATTTAGTAATCAGCAAATTAGCCTATGTAGTCAGTAAATGTTGAGGCCCAAACTGCTGATAAGATGATTTGCTTTCAGGTGTTTTCTCAATATTGTGCTCAGCATCAAGTATAAATTGAATAGAGTGACCTTTTGATACTGAGTCAAATTGACTGCATTTCCAAAGGTTCTGTGGTTTCAATTACCATAAATTTTTGATATTGGGTCTACCACTTGTGCACCAATTCCAGCACAGCAATATCTTATCATTGGTCCCCTTAACACAGTCAACAGCACGATAGCTTGCTCTCAGATGATTTTTTGTTTTGTCTTTTCCCCAGAATCAAAGATTTCTATCATAGAGGGGAAGGATGCAGTTTACACAAATGAAATTGGAATGGCTTGCAAAACGTGAATGAATTTTGGTCAGAAGATGTAAAACGCGTTACAGGTTGCTAGCTGGATCCTCAGTTTCTGAGATGAGTAAGTCAATTAGTAGCTCTTCAGTTTATTAGAAACTTAATTGCCAGGCTGTAATGGAAACTTCTGAACTGCAACAACTCGTTAGAAGCAATAAAAAAAGTGACTTTGTGGTAGAAGAATATTTAGTAGGCTCTTTTAAACTGACATGTTTAGCTTAGAGCAGAAAGGTTAGATTTTTCACCTGAAAAGATAGTCCATCTCACAGGAGCTATGGCAGCATTAGTTTGGGTAATCAAGGGCACGATCTTCAAGAAAACCCTATTTGCAAATGGCCTGTGCCGTGGTTTTGCATTGTGATGCTTTAATCCCAGATACTTGACAGAAGTTTTACGATGTTAGGTGAGCGTGTCTCTCAGAGAAGAAAGTAACCTGAGTTCAGTTACCAAGATTAAACATGAGAACTTTTTATATGAATAATAATAAATACTGTTACTTTTATGTTGTTATACCCTGGAGAAGGGAGGGTGGAAATGGATGCTGCAGGTGCTTCTATCTCCTTCAGCCTGCAGACCTTGCACAGGTCCTTCTTGCGGTGCTGTAATGCCCCTGGGAGCGATGCTGGGAGTTTGTTCCACTCCAGGGACCTAGCTCTGGAAGTTAAGCATTGCAGTACCTGCATTATGTATAATTACACTATTTATTTAACATCGTTTTGGGGGAGAGTGCGATGGCAGAGCATATTGCTTCAGGTCTGTACAGTATCTCCAGAAATCCAGATGGAGTGAAGCTTTTACATAGTCGGTCCGACAGATGAGATATATATGCGGTCCATATGTTGGGCAATAGGACTGCTGAAATCAGAAGGCAAGCTCTGAATTCAGGTGGTCTTTGCCTACAGGTTCATGTGAGGAGTATGAGTATAGCTGTCTCCTTCAAGAAGAGAAGATCTCGTTTCCTTCCCATACCCTAAAGGCATTTGCAGAGGGGTGGTGATAATTAATCCCCATATTCCTACTACATATAAACCTGGCTGTAATTTACTCCTAGTGGGACTCCATTTTGTTTTTAAAGATAATTGATAGCTCTGGACTTAAGCATTTCAATTACGGGAGTGTCTCTTGGGGACCAGACTAACAGACCTTGGAAAAACGTTCTAATGCAAATGCATCATGTGGATTTTTACTGTAAGACAGCGCAGGACGCCTAAGGATTTGCAAAGCAGTTGAACAATAAAATAAAAGCTGAAATACTTCTCAAAATATATAATGGCATGGGACTGGTTGTGGGCAGGTAGGGTGGAACAAGTGGTTCTCCACTTGGACCACCGATTCCTCTTTGGCCCTGGGAGAAAATACTACCAGGTACAGCCAGCTCTAAGTCAAGGAGAAGGAGGCACTTGGCCTTGGACAGCACATTGAGAAGGCAGCAAAATCACCACGACAGCACTGTCTGGGCTGGTGCCGTGACAGGTTGGCTCCTTTTGCTCCAGAAGAGGGAAAACTTGGGCTGTAATTCTTCTCTTTCACTGTCCCTGACCTCAGCTCTCATTTTTCGCTGGCAGGAGCAGGAAGACCAGCCTGCATCCTAATCCCTTCCCTCCTCCTACCTTCCCTGTGCTTCTGCCCAGCCTGCGGCTCCTTATCTTCGGGTGGCAAAGCTTGGTTTGTGGGGCCAGGGCTGAGATACCATCTGCCCTTACTCCTGCATGTTTGTTGACAGGAGGTGCTTGGGCCTGGGAGGGTGTGGTGAGCTTTTCAGTGCCTCTGCATCCCTGTGTGCAGAAAGGGGTGAATCTCTACCCCTCATTTCTCCTAGTGATGTGAATCTTAAGGATATTCTTATTCCAAAATGTGTCATTAAGGAATTAAATCCTTTTGTAAATCCCAGATGTGCTCACAAGTCATTTTTGTGCTTTTGAAAGTAGTGCCATAATGTATTAGTATTTTTAGATCACTCAGATATTTTCAGCTGGAGGAAAATCTTTTCTTTTCTTTGTTAATTGTGCTATGAATAGATCTTAGGCTACTGAGGAGAAATGAGTCGATAAGTTGAAATGGTGATCCCTCGTGAGTTCAGGTGTACACCTGGCTGCCCTGAATTGCTTACCAAGCTGGGCTGCTGGAGCGGTGACAGCTTCTACCAGCTGCAGATCTGTCCCAAAGTTTCCTGGGCTTTTTACGAAGACGTGGCAAGCTGCCACTGCTCCCAGCTCCTCAGGGCTGTGGATTAATACCGCAGTTTAGACCCTGATCTTTTAGTATGAATCAAGATGGGCCCCTGCACTGTTCAAATTATCAGTAAAGAAACTTTAGAGCATCATCATCATTCATTAGCTGATTTCACTCCTTGAGATAAAGTAAGCAAAAGCTGTGCATGTAATAATCACAAATGAAAGGCAGGCGGAGGGAATGAACCAGAGGGAAAATGTTGGAAGATACTATTAACATTTGTAAAAGATTTTCTAAATGATAGGCTTAACCCTTTTCTGGAGTGAATCAGCATACCCAAGCTGACTGCGAGAGAGCTACAGCGGAGTCCTGTGTCTGGACCTCTGCACACTGGCTTCAAGGTTTTCAAGAAGGGATTGGTGCATGGGAAAGACAAGGTGGCCAAGTCTCCATTACAGCTCAGTCTTAGGCATCTACAATGGGATTGCCAAGAAGTAACATGTATTATAGACATAAAATGCTAACCACGAGGTGAACCCAGCTCCACCAATAGGCAGAATAAGCAAAGGAGAAAGAATTATCAGGGGTAGAGGATTTAAATACCTTTGTGTGGGTAAATTATCAACTCATTTCTTACAGCTTTTCACTGGCCAAAGAGAGAATATCTCTTGAGACATTTTACTGAAGGCAGAAACCCAATTAGAATAAGATTCTTACACAACTAATAAAGTGTTTTCAGACAGAGAATTATTTTTAGTACTGTAGAAATATTAAAGCATTAGAGCAAAACGTGTAAAAGAGCACAGTTAGAAATTTTTCATGGTCTTTAGGCTCCTAGATCACTCATTTTTGAGGATCGGTTGGTGTTCTGGCAGTTTACAGCACTAGCTGGCTTTCCCCATTGCATTCGCCCATGCGCTGTGACACCAATGCCAAATCTTATTTCTTTTCAGAGCTAATGCCATTCTGGATACGCTAGAAACTTTTGCTGAAAGAAACGTGGAAGTGTGTGCATTCAGTGACATACTCTGGTTCCTCGCCTCCTTCAGCTGGGTGAAAATTTACAGGGGTCAAAAAACCTCTGGCCCCGATGTCTTTATGCTAAACTAACAACCAAGGATGCTAAGAAGTTCTTGCGGTGTGGCTGGGAAGTGATGCACAACTGCTTCTGTGTTAAAAAGACTCATTAGTTAGCAAGATACAGTAATTATGAATTGTTTTCATAAGTGTTAATAATTGCATGCCGTGTGGCTTTACGTTCAAGATTATCCTCTACCCCTTTTCCTGACACAGTGTAGTTCATTTAGGTTGCCTAAATGCTTAGGATCTCCTCCTTTAGACAGAAGCAAAGCCTTTCAATGTGACCCTGCTTGGAAGTTAGGGACACGGCGGAGCGAGTTCCTGAGAGCACACAACACTTCCCGTGACCTCAGCAGAGATCAAAGGTGCTCAGCTCCTCCTGATTCACCAAGCCTGTGTGATGCCCAGGTTGGATGCCAGTCTGAAACATGAACTTCTCTGGTGACAGTGCTGAAACCGTGAAAGAGCCTGCATTTGGGCATGGCGTTGCTTTTCCCCAGTGCTGTCAACACCAAGACTCAGATTGTGATAGCAAAGCAGAAAGCTGCTGCTTCAGTGATTATTGCTGAGACGCTGATATACCCAACCATCTCTCCCTCCACATCTCCCCTCAGCACCATTTCTGCTGTATCTAATAACTGTGTTTCTTTATAAACAGTAATTTAGAACAATTAGGAGCAATAGCATAGTTAAACCTTTAAAAGGTTATCTCGCAATGTCATTTTCTTGACTAATGTGTTCCTGCTGCCATGTCGTTTGTGAATAGACGTGTTAGCCAGCTAGCGTGCTTCATCTGTGGTGACTTTGATTTATTTGCTCTGTAAATTGGGACTGAAGCAATAATGGGAAGTGACATTAATTGTTTAAGAGAGTCCTCTTTGTCACATCCTGTGCTTTCTCTGGGGTGTTTGAATGTTGAAACTTGTACAAAACTAATTGAAATTGCTGTGATGAGGACCAGTGTCCACTCAACTTTCTGTTCTTGAATGTCAGCGCACTTGAATGTCTGTTTAAAGCACAAGAGCTGAGCAGCTAACAGCAAATATCAGGGTTTCTTCTGGCATGCTATTATTAAAGAAGGCATTCCCTGTTAGAAATAGTAACACTTCCAGCTTTGTTGTCAGCTTTATAAGCTGTAAGGCTCAGTAAGGGGGGGCAGTGGTGTGCCCCACCAGCTAGACTTGCTGGAGAAGTTCCTGGTGCGGGGCTGGGGGGCAGGCAGCCAGAACCCCCCCGCGGCCACCCCGGGGCTGAGGGCTGGCTCTCACCACCATTCATCCCACCGCCTGCAAGGGGTTTGAAACACCGTTGGAAAAAAAGTCAGTGCTTCATTACATCGCAAAGTGCTTTTTCGCCTGATAACACCTTTTCGTACTTTTCTAGAAGTAACACTGTAATTTTCCTCTTTGCCTCTCAAAAAGCGGCTGTGAAAAGCTGCGTTTGGAGCACAGTTTTATTCACAAGGTGGCTTCCCTCTGCTTATTTCCATCTTCTGCACACTGAATTGTCATGGCACTGTGCATGTGTCTGTGCTCTTCCGTAGCTTTCTAGCTCGAAGACAGAGCTTTTCTGTAAGAAGCTGTGAGGTGTGATTTGGCAGAGAAGCCTGGCAGGAGCAATTATCTGTGTGGTTTATGAGCATCTCTGTTCGGAGTCTGGTAGATACAGTATTACTGAAAAAAGTCATGCTACCGGGATACCCAGATTCTCTTGATTATTTTTTCTTTTCTGAGGTGTTACTGGCAATGTTTTGTTGTTGACTTTTTTAACTTTGTATTTTTTTTCAAAGGGAGAGCTCTTGTTTGTCTTACTGGTGTATTCCTTGCTAGTTCACTTTTAAACTATGAAATTTGAACTCAGCTGAAATCTCTTCGCAGTGTGAATCTGGAGCGTGATGAACCACTCTGAAGCTGGTGGAAAAACTCCCAATTTGATATCCCTGGAATCAGTGAAAGGCTTTTCATTTATTTTAATAGCACTAGGATCAGCCTAGGAATCCTAGATAATTGATCTGTCAAGATCAATTTCCAATCTTTCTGAAAAATCAATATAATGATTTTTACACAATTCTATTCTTCAGAACTCTCAGTACTCCAAAAATCTGTACCTTAATATACAGTAGGGACTATATTTCATTAAAAAATAGGAAGGCATTTAAATTTACTCAATTTGACAAAAAGAAGTCTTGTTGCTGAAATAAGATATCTAATATAAATTAACATTACAGCCACATCTGATTAGGAATTAATCTACTTTTTATAATTGCAGTCTGAATTAGATAAACGCATACAATAGTCACATTGAGCACTCTGACGACATAACTCGAAAGGACAACTTCAAAGGCAACCTGCTTAATACATTTCTTTAAAAGAAACCCAAAGAGCCTGCCATCTACAATATGAGTTCTGATGGCTAGTCTTATGCCAAAATCCTCAGGAATGAGAAGGTTTTTGCTTGGGTTTGGAGCAAGGATTTCCTGAAGTATGGAAGGGAAAACCTTTCTCTCTTACACCAGGCCGCGTATGTGAACAAGGTTTTCCAAATTTCACTGGTGATTCATTTTGGTCTTCTGATTAGCTGTCTTATTCTCTGATTCTTGTAATTTTGTCAGGTCCATTAGCTGATGTTCAGCGTTGAAAAGAGAAAGAAAGAGACAGCCTGGGCTGACACCATCATTAGGTGTCAGCAGCTTAGGCACATCCTGTAATGCAATCCCTGGGTGATTACTTCTCATTGTTAACACCGGATAAAAAAAAAGAATTGTGGAAGAAAAGTAAACTAGAGCAATACAGTGTGAGTGCAAAGAGATTTCTCTTGAATGCAGAGATGGATAATTTTATTGCACTTAATTACATCTTCCAAGACGCTGTTGCAGGTTACTGTTTCAAGGGCTGGTTTAACTGTGTTTGGACTGCTTTTCCACAATACAGAGGCATCATTTTGTTCCTTTTCTCTTCTCACCTGGTTCCACTTTTTGTTTTGTCCCCTCCCACAGAAGATAGATGAAGAGAGCGAGGCAAACTTGCTAGCTGTTCTCACTGAAACACTGGACAGCATCCCTGTGGATGAGGATGGGTTGCCTTCATTTGATGCACTGACAGATGGAGATGTGACCAACGAAAATGCCGCTAGCCCTTCCCCAATGCCCGACGGCACCCCTCCAACTCAGGAGGCAGAAGAGCCGTCTCTAGTAAGAACCCTTCCTACTGTTTAACAGGAATTGGATGTGCCTCTGGCTACCCACTGCATGGGTATGATGTAGTCACAGTAAGGTGTGGACTTTTCATTTAGACTGGAAAGGAAAATCATGTAAAGAACTGAAAATTAAGCGGGGAAAAAAACCCACCAGATAGCCATAGGATCACTAATAAGGCAATCTATTAAAAAGTGTGTTGAAATATTTTCTTGAGATTCTTGTGCTAATGGCTGACACTTTTGCTTATCATTCTGTTCAAATAAGTCAGGGTAATGGTTTTTAATTCATATTTCATTTCTCGGGGCTCTTTTTGTATGTATGTTTAGATGTCACTTTTGGTGATCTGTAAAGAAAGGCCCATTGAGTCTGGCGGGATGTGGGGCTAATTTTGTGCCTTTAACATTGATTTGACCAGTAAGCTCCAGCTTAGTGCTAATCAGGGCAAAACTGAACCTTGGGTGAGGATGTGGGTGAAACCTTATATGCATTTTGATCAGTAAAACCAGTTTGTTTGAGACGTGATTCTCTTTCTGCTGAAAGCCCCTTATCATTGGCTTCTGTGGAAGCAGAGCCAGATACCTGCATCTTGATGCTGTATCCATTAGTCTGTTAAAGTTAACGTCTCTGTTTAGATGAGAGGCCTCTTTTGTCAAACAGATCGCCGAGAATTTCATTTTGCCATGGATTCAGAAATCCAAGACCCCTGTCATTTCTGCTTGCCCAGCAGTATACTGCAGTAAAGGGAGCAGAAATACGCTGCCAAGCCAGAAGAAAATTAAATCTGTTTGGTCTGGGGAATATCGAGCCCTTCTTTCTGTTTTTTTGTACTTTGCTTGCTGAAATTGATATAGCTAACTTTAAGTAACTATGCAAAAATGTAGATAAGTCATTTTAGTCCATAAAGATGCATAACTTTACTCTTTTCCTTCCACCTCCCTTTCCCTGATGTGTTTGTAGCTTAAGAAGCTCTTGCTGGCTCCAGCCAACACTCAGCTAAATTACAATGAATGCAGTGGTCTCAGCACACAAAACCATGCAAACACTAATCACAGGATCAGAACAAGCCCTGTGGTTGTTAAGGTACAAACTTAATCTTTGTAATAAGGAAAAAAGAAAAAAAAAAGAAAGGAAAAGTGTAACAAGGTCTTTTATGCTTTCCGCAACCAAGCAAGCCCTAGATCTATACGTATTGTATTAATCTGTCTACTATCTTGCAACTGCTTTAAAAAAAAAAAAGTGAACAGATTATAGACTGGGTTCCAGAAAATCACCTGAGCTCCTTTATGCTCTGAATATTTCATTTGTGCTTTTTCTCTTGGCAGAGTTCAGTTGTAGTCCCACCACCTGTTACTCTCGCCTATGTTATTGATACACAGAGTAGTAGGGGGTACGATAAAATTTGCTGATGGGCTGGTGTTGTTTATGAGTGACTCCAGGATGCAGGACTGCCATTTTACCAGCTGTCTGAGCTAAGAAAAATGACACTGGATTCCTGGCAAAAGATGTATATCAGCCATTAATTGGATAGAATGGGGGCTCTGACATAATTCTGTTAGCAGGCAGTATTAAACAATGTTTGTCTTGCCGTTCACTGTAACTGAAAACGGAGCATTTAGGGGTACTTAAGAGAGTTGTGAATATTGGGCTCAAGCAATCAGCAACAAATTAAGGTTTAAACCAGCTTATTTTTTTGTTCACAGTAAAGGCGCTGTAGGGTCTTGTTAGTTACATGTTGCTGAGTAGGAACATTGAAATGTAGGAGAAATGAAATAAAAAGCTGCATAAATGTCATTTAGGAATTTTAAATGTAATTTTCCTTCCTTGTACTGCAAACAGTTATTCACAGCTCATAGATCTAGTACACTTAGACTGAACACTTAGACTGAACACTTCATTGAAAATCTCATATCTTCAGAAAACCTATATCCATTCTGATAAGGTTCAGCTCACTAATTTCAGCTTTATTTTATTTTATTTTATTTTATTTTATTTTATTTTATTTTATTTTATTTTATTTTATTTTATTTTATTTTATTTTATTTTATTTTATTTTATTTTATTTTATTTTATTTTATTTTATTTTATTTTATTTTATTTTATTTTATTTTATTTTATTTTATTTTATTTTATTTTATTTTATTTTATTTTATTTTATTTTATTTTATTTTATTTTATTTTATTTTATTTTATTTTATTTTATTTTATTTTATTTTATTTTATTTTATTTTATTTTATTTTATTTTATTTTATTTTATTTTATTTTATTTTATTTTATTTTATTTTATTTTATTTTATTTTATTTTATTTTATTTTATTTTATTTTATTTTATTTTATTTTATTTTATTTTATTTTATTTTATTTTGCCCTGTTTTTAAGACTGAGAATTCATGGAGCAATAAAGCAAAGAGCATTTGTCAACAGCAAAAGCCTCAAAGACGTCCCTGCTCTGAACTTCTCAAATATCTGACTACGAATGATGACCCTCCTCAGACCAAACCAGTAGAGAACAGGAACAGCAGCAAAGAGAAATGCACCTCCAAAAGGAAGCCCCATCTGCAGTCTCAGACAAATCATCTGCAAGGTAGGTGTGGGACTGCAGAACACAGCTTTGGTACCAGCAGTAACGCAGGGAAGCTGAAATACCACGGTTGTGAATACCCTCGATACCTCTTCTGTTCTTTGGATTAGTATTGTAAATCCAGCATCTCTTCTGCGTAGGGAGAATTTTAGAACAGTATAATGAAGTTAGAATTAGTTAGCTAGATTTAACTTTTAAATAATTTTAATCCTGTCTCTATTGCCCCAGCCTCAGAAAAAGAATCTCAGGAAAAAAAAGTTTAACAAAATACCACATGTTAATATACCAAGCTAGCTGGAGATACTTATTCAGAGTACTGTACCACTAAGAAATCATTATACCCCTAAACAAGCTGGGCAGGCCAGTTCATTAGCGAGCTTCTTTCTTTTTTGCTAGCGTAAAACTGAAGGCATTGTTAACCTGCCACATAGTCCTTTAAGAGACAATAAATAGTGCTTCCACTGCTACAGAGAAAGCAATAAATGTGTCATTCCTGTTAAAGCTGGAATGCCGGTTTGTAATTTTATTTTGTAAATAGTTGAAAGTTTAGCTGCCATCCTGATCTTTCTCTCTCTTTTTAGATTCTTTGTGGCCAAAACTAAACACTTGTGTTGACTTTTAGTATCCCCCAGTGCATAAAGAACTGGTCTATATTACAAGTAGCTTCTGTGACAGAGATGCAAGAACTTAAAGACCTCTCTCTTGCTTTCTCTTCCTCTCTTTCCCTGCCTGTTTTCCCAAGATAAAGGAAAGCTGTAAAAGCTTACAAGCCCAAAGGGAGCTTTTTTTAAAGTTACTGTTACTTTAAAATACATCTATGTATATGTATTGGCCTGGCATCTAGAAGGCCAGGTACCTATCTCGGTCACATCAGTGCAAATCCTGGATGACTCCACTAAAGTCAATGGAAGTAATCTGGCTGCAACAGAGATCAGGATACAACCCTGAATGTGGTGTTCTGGTATTTTTAAAGCAGCAATTGTAAACTGTATATGTTTTTTCCCCTCCCCCCTCCCTGCATTTTCAACCCCCAGCAAATCTAATTTTTCACTCTTCACTAGGAAGTATAAGCAAACTTAATAAAAATAATCTTCCCTTCCTGCCACTAAATACCCTTCTCACAGCTGTACATTCTGACATCCTAAGTATACTTTTCCCCATTATGATCTCAAATTCTCTGAACAATGCTTCTTGTAAGAAAGAAACCAAACTGCCCCTAGAGCTTCTTGGATGCCAACTGCCACTCCTTCTGGATGGCTTCGGCAGTCTGCTTCACAGCAAAATCCAGACTGAAGTGTATGTGAAAACCTGGGTCTCTTACTGCAATGGTACTGAAACATAGACCTGCCAGAAGTTATAGGGGGCTTTATTAACACTGTTGGGTGTTAAGGTGATACGTGATAAGGTATGTCATGTATAACATGCTGTATGCACATGTATGTTATATGCATACATAGATGTATGCGCACACGCACATAAATACAGATTATAAAATCTTCCTATTCAGATCAGAGCTGCATTTTTTCCCCAGCTGAGGCAATTGTGTAGATTCAGTGCAAAGAAGCAGGGAACGTTGGGTTGTGGAAACAGCGCAGAAGGAGAGGTTAGGAAAGTCCAGAGGGACATATAGCTAACTTACCAGTGTTTAACAGACGTCTGTGACTTTGGTGGTATTGCAGGTGAAATTGCAGGCAGAGAGAAATGACACTCTTCTTTAATTCCTGCAGTTTAATTTACAGGCTTCTGAAATGTTGTTTTTTCATCAAATTTGCCTCATACACCAATATATGGCTTCAATATCAATGGATTTGCATACAATACAAATACAAGAATATAATGCTTGCAGCTTGGACAGTCAATTCATGCGGAATCAACCTTGCAAATTTAACTGATATTTGCAGACCTGCAGTCATTTGTTCATACATTTAATCAAAAGTATAAGAAAATTGGCTCCTTCTGTTTTAAAAAATAATCAGGGTCTGATATTTTCTTTCAAAGTTAGGGAAGGCTCACAAAGGATAAGCCAAACGGTATTTTCCTTTAGGGTTACTGTTGCAAACATATTGCAAACCCACGGGAATGTCCACAAACCCATTCATGCCAAAGATCATCTGTGGTTTTGCATTGAAATTTGCCCATGAGGAAACTTAGTTCTTTTGAACCTGAATGTTTTCAATTTACAGGAACAAGCAACTTCATGTGAACCCTTTTTAATAAGAAAAAAACACATCACAGTAGACCTTGAAACTCTAATAAACAAGCACCATGGAAAATGATAGTGTCTTGGCTAAATATTTACACTATCAATAGCTGTATGTGAGGACGAATCCTTTGCAGGAATACTGTTTGGTCAAGCCCTTGCCTAGCAATAAGAAAACTGATGGGTGTTTTGGTATGCGAATTTCTCAGTGGGAGAGCTCAGTGATATCTGCCTAAAATGAATACATACGAGCGTGAGATAACGCCTTGGTTCTGTGCCCATCTCTGGCAGATTTGCACTGTGCCTCAGTGCTTCAGAATTTTATATATATATTCTGATGTGGGACTATTCTGTGGGTCTAATGAGAGCTAGAATGAGACTCTTTAGAGGCTTAAATAGCTCTTAACATTCGACTTCCTTAGAAAGCCTAAATTGGGTAAGAGTATGTAGATTTTTATCCTCTAAAAAAAAGTGGAAGCCTTTGTATAAAACTTTATTCCAGAGTCTTACTGTAAGGTCTGGGGTTTTTAAGCCAGTTTTACTTCTAGGTAGCCACTGGCAAACATTAGTATCCCTAGACTTATATAAAATACACACAAAGATGTGTCAGGTTACATTCAGTCTTACCGCACCTGGTTTTATGCACAAATCAGTGGCAGTGCTGGATCAGACAAATAACTCGTTGAGGTGCATCTCCTCGCTCCGATGGTGACTTCTGAGGAAGGTGAACCTGGGGTGAACACCTGAGCTTCCATTTCTAACTTTCATATGGGGAGGAGGAGAAACAATATGCAGCTCTTGAGAATTGAGTTAATTTAAAAAAAAATGTAATATTGCTTCAGGAATGCTCTAGAGCTCATAAGAGTAATCAATTTGCATATAAAATCCTTTGATGTTGATGGGAGCTCCAAGCCTGGAATGAATACGAAATATGCAGTAGTGACACTCTGGACAAAAGATCTGCAGTGCAGGAGTGTTCAAGGGGAACATTTTGTCTTAAGTAATTAATTTGCAGAAGAGATCCCCTGCTGTTGTTCTTGGTACAATGCTCTCTGCGTTTAAACATCAATCTAACTTCTGAAAAGTAAAATTTGCAAGTAATATTATTTTTAATTTTCCAACATTCTACTGGCAATTAAAGGAATCTTAGTTTTATTACAATATCCTAGTTCTTGGCTTGCGTTGGGAAAATACAAGTTTGCATGAATAAAAGCTACAAAGACTTGTATTTTTATAGCTAGAGCTTTGTTTTTTGCATATGTTGGGATTGTAGCGCTGAGAGCTTCAACCCCATTTTTAACCATCTGTGACTGTGTCCGTGGTTTGTCATAGTTTGCAGGATAATTTGCAGAAATTTGGACTATAACTGGTTGGACTCTGGCCTTATAGAAACAACCTATTCTCAGTGCTATATATAAAGTCGTATATTGTAGAAGTAAAATTAACTGAATATTCATAACGTTCTGTTACTTCGTAGTTATTCTGCTGCTCCTGTTTCCAAATAAAACGTGAACTGTAGTCTAAATTAACTCTAAGAGAAATAACATTTTCACAGTGTATCCTGTAGAGTTCTTCATTGATTTTTAACATGTACCACTCTTCTTCTGAAAGGTTCTTGGCATTTGGGTTGTGTACTGTATTTCAGAGATAGAGTAATTGATGTAAATCATTCTTGAAATTTAGGTGCCCTTTTGGTACCAGTAATAAGGAATCATGATGAGTCTATCTATCTATTTATCTGTCTAAGATACACTGAAATGGCTATTGGACTATCAGAGCTCAGCCCTACCTGACTAACATGGGATTCCAGCACGAAAATAAAAATAAGTCTTTTTAGTATACATTATGGAGTGTTTAAATATTCCGTAATCGTTTTCTTTTTCCCTTCAGCCAAACCAACAAGTTTATCACTTCCATTGACGCCCGAGTCACCAAAGTAAGTACTAAAAAGTGCAAACATTTATAAAAGGGAGGGGGGTTCAATAGATTTTGGCTACAGCAACTCCATTTCAGCTTGTTTTTATAAATGTGCCCTGTCTTCCAGTGATCCCAAGGGTTCCCCATTTGAGAACAAGAATATTGAACAAACCTTAAGTGTGGAACTCTCTGGAACTGCAGGTGAGAAATGGGGAGTGCTGGCTCTTCCTTTAAGCATGGCTCGTGTGTGTGTTTGTTCATTTTAATATACCACATGTACACTGAGATCTCACAGAGGTCTCCAGTAGATTAACTTCAGTGCAGTTTAGCATTGGCTTTTTATCCAGTTACCTGAGAAGGAATGTGTTTGAAAATATGGCTCCAAACCTACACAAGAGAGCATAATTTCTGGGGAAATATGAATGAAACCATTTATCTGTTATACTTCCCCATTTCCCCATAGATTTGTGTACTGCTGAGCACCATCTTTCAAAGACAAACCCCACAGCACAGTGTAATCGATGTTACAGATGGAAAAGTTATGTCATCCAGTCTGTCTCCAGGCTGGTCTAGGGCTGTACGTGACTGCATGTTTCAGTGCTTTGTCAATTCTAGATTAATATGTCACAAATAACAGCTTTCTCCTCTACCACTGAAAAACTATTCCATCGCTTAGAGGTAATTTTTTAAATTGGTGTTCATTTTATATTCTTGCTTTCTCTTTTATTTGTTCCGTTAGCACATTTCACACAACGTCCCTTTACCCTCCTCCTCCTTTCAGATCCCTGGTGTTTGTACCTTTTGAAGATTTGTAGATTTTTTATCATGTGCTGGTTTAGTTCATGCATCACCCACTGCACTCATTTAATTCATCTGCTCTTCTTTCCTCTAAAGTCAATTCCTTCAGACTCAGATCTGTTTTATTGCTTTCCTCTGAACTCTGTTTTTCCTCTGTTTTCCTGAAGTGTCCAGAACTGAGCACAAGAGCACACGTTGAGCTCCACCTGAGCTATTGCCAAGACTGTTTGCTTTCTCAGTTGTGTAATATTGAAAAATAAGAGATGTACTTGGCATGCGTTTCTCTCAGGATAACAGTGGATTGTAAATTATGTGATCTCTAGCGTTTTGGGGGGCACTGCAAAATAAGTCTTCAGGTACCATAAATCAGTTTGGTGCCCCTAAAGTCAGTGGCAGCTTTATGCAAGAGCAGGCCCAAGCACTAGATTTGTGTATGTACTTTGGGCTTTCACCTCCCTACAACCATCATTTCACTTTTTCAGAAACTTCTTCATTAGTTCAGCATTAAAACATGCACACTTTCTTCTGCCATCTCCTGAAAACCTGCAGTCTTAATCGTTCCTCTCATGACAAAAGGAAGCATCCTTCCAACGCACCTTCTTTTTGCAAAACCAAGACAAACACGGCAAAATTCACTGTATGCAGCAGGATAATCCCGTTCAGTGCCAGTAGGCCTGAAGCATGGAGAAGTCTCTTTTATCATTACTGGAGAGCAAATCTGCATGAGGGTGCCCATTTGTAAGCGCACTGGTAAGTCAGTGCTTAGTGCTGCCAACTGAAAGGGGCAGATGAGGTGACTACGGCAGAGTGGTACAAGCAGCCGTTGAAATCACTGAAGGGAGCACTGTTTTCTCCTAGCCAGAAAGTCAGCAGCCTGCTCTTCCCATCAGCTGACTAGACAGAAATTGGGAGTCGGTCTGACCCCTGGATAGTCCTCTAGTATTGCCCCCATAATGGCAACGGGAATGGTGTTGGTATTACCAAATTCATTCCGCTCCATCAGCTGTGCACAGAGGAGGAAACAAAACAGCTCTGTAGTTGTCTTAGACAATATAGCCAGGAGAACTAGTGCATTAAAAAATGCATCAGAAGCTGTGAAACAGCACAACTGGACGAATATGTGAACAGGAACGTTGGTACTATGAAAACATGATTTTTTTTCCCTCTGGAAGTAAATAGAGTCTAGCTAGAAAATAAACTGATGATAATCAGGAAGAGTAAGAGTTGGTGGAATGTGTGTGGCCAGGGAGTTCGGGCAGTGTTACCAAGCAGCGTACATGATGGTGGCTCTTGGACTTCATGTTGCACTTGCTCTGGTCTTCACAATACCTGGTGAGGAGATTTCAGGAGATTGTATTTCATCACTTGGTAGCTGTATTAATCTCTGCCTTCACATACACGTAGATTTTATTTTTATATTCATATATGTATATAAATCTATAAAAAGATGAGTGGTTGTGCATGTCTTACTTTTTAACTCATTTGTATTGCAGTAGTGTCTTGTGTCATGAGTCTGCTTGTGCTGGAAACAGACAAGTATGTAACAGAAACAACCTCGAGTACTGAAGAACTTAGAGCGTATGTGAGTAAATCATGGCAGAACTGGGACTCACTTCAGTTAAAAAAAAACAACCAAAAAAAAATAAGGAAAAAAATAGTGGCAGTAGTGATTAATAATACCTTGGAGTTCTTTAGTGAGACCCTGGCAACTCCAAATTATATCCAGATAACCGCATTGCTCATTGTCCTTATATAGGGCAGCTTGCACTGTACAAGCACTATTTATTATAATTTAAATAGGAGTTGCCTTGATCTCACTGCCGAATTGAAAAGACCATTAGCAGTGCTGCTCGCACTATTGAAGCACAAAGTATTTTAATATAAATAGCAGCTCTCTTGATCTCTCTGCTGAAAACAACATTGGTTCCCTCACTGATGAATTAACTATAGAGTAGAAAAATAAATAAATAAAAACATTTCCCACATGAGCCATCAATCTTCGTCACACGCACATTTTGGATTCATGTATCTAAAGTCAAACTGAAACCGTTCTCTTGCAGATGCTATATCTTGCTTTACAACAGATTTGTTAGTAGTCGTGAATGTAACTTTGTCCTCCCTAAAACTGTCAAAACATTGATTTGTCAAATTACAAGGAAAAAATATTTTTTAAAGTGTTTTCAAGCCACACGTAAGAATTCTTTGAACGCACTTTAAGTAAGTGGCCTATGATAGAAGAATAAGTCCATTGATATCTAAAATCCCAACTACTGCAGCTGATTTCTAGTGCTATTCTAAGGAAAATGGACCAGAACATCACGATGTGGAAGGAGTTCTAGGTGATGATAATGTAGTGGATGAAATTTCTGTGTAAGGCGAATATCATTCTGAGTAAGAGGCTCACAAGAGGTCCTTCTCCCTTTGTTTCCACAGCTAGCTGCATTGCCAACGCCTTGCTAAGAGGCCGTGGGCTTGAACCTCTCTAATGTCTTCCAGGAACATGGGACGTTTCTGTGTCACTGCAAGACCTCTTTCCCCTTTGTTAACCAGTCAGGTTGAGGGGCACCTGCAGGCACAGGGACTAGGAGGATGACACCCTCTGGAGGTGGCTATGTTTCTTTAGGTGATCAATGGCTCCTCAGTGATTGTCTTAGACTTTCTGCTGAACTTCTAAATTCCAGAAGTTAGATGGTGCGACTCCTAAATGTTTGAAATTCATCTCTCTCTGTTCTGTGTCTTTTTAAACCTTCATTCCTAAATACTCAAAGCCATGATGTAAGTGCATGAAGTGAGTTTACACACCTAAGGCTCAGTCAGTAACTGAAAGGCTATTTCCACCCTCTTATCTACAACAGGTGACTTGGTGAAAAGTCTCTCATTTGCACACAGATCCCTGTAATTTACCTGAGCATAAAACTCCTCACCAGTCTTTCTTGGGTGCAAAATTTGATTTCTCCAAAAAGGTGACAGAAAAGTCTGTATGAATACAATCAGCTTGAATAGTGATTTGGAATTCATGAGCATCCTTGAGGACACTTAGACTCTGCTATTTGCCCACCTCTAGATCTCTGTTACCTCTTAGTTGTCAGAACAAATACTTAAAATCTATTGTATAAGAACTTGTTTGACCTCAGAATGATTTCTGATAAAATGAAATGTGAGGTGCAGAGTTGTCCAGAGGGAATAAAATCTAGTAAATTATTTGATATTTTCAGGCGTCTGTGTTTATTCTCTGTAGCACTGACAACAGGATTAAACTGAATACTCAACAAGCATGTAGTTTTTTATTATACGATGGCTATTTAATTTTATTATATTTTCCTGGCTTCTGCAATCTTCTGCCACACAAAAGCTATTCTGATTCTTTTACTGAATTGAGCTGTTATCTTGTGTTCAGTGTTTTAAGTGGCCTTAAATAATGTTTCCCTTGACAATCCATTTTCAAACTTAAAAGGTATAAAAGAATTCATTTTCAATGCCTCTCAAAAGCCCAGTGCACATGTAGAAAGGTTCCAGGGCTGCGTTCCCCAAAAGACACTAATTCTCAGCCCCCTCAAAGCACAAGAAACGTCATCAAACATTTAAATGCTAACAGTTACAGTAGAATTTTAGAAAGATCTGTGTCTATGTAAAACAGCATTGCAAATCAGTCCTAAAAAGTCAAGATGTCACATTTTATGCAAAGGCACTCTCCTAATTTCTGCTTATCAACCTAGCTGAGCTAAATGAGTTGCTAAAGGGTTTTTTTAGTGGAGTTTTGGAATGTATCAAAAGCAGTTTCACTCTCCCAGAGACTTTCTTGAAAGAAGTCGCTCGGCCAAGGTGGCGGAGTCGGCACACATGCAAACACCTTTTGTTGCACAGGCACGGGGAGGATGGTGCTGCTTCGGCAGCAGTGCTGGCAAATTGATGTATGCTATTTTCAAGCACGAGATCACCGAGTGAGTTCGTAGTATATAGCTGAGCAGAGCAAGGCAAAGTGCAAACGTACCAGTTACCGAAGCCATTCAATTAAAGAAAAGTCCCTACAAAGAAAATGGTTTTATAGCATGTCATGAAAAAATACTTGCCTTTTACTTTAAAAAGAAAAAAGACTGTTTAAGGGGGATGATTGTAGAGTATGTACCACTTCTAACAGACTTGCTGTGCAGAAGTACATAAGTGTGAGTGATGTAGAGGTACTTGTTTATTATAGAGCACATTTCAATGCAGTAATCATAAATATTGCTAAGGTTGTGCTCTGTTGAAATATGACCTACATACTCTTGATTGTTTGTGTTACGTGATTTGTCTGACACCCATTACATTCCGGGTAATGGCAGCCATTTGTTGCTGTGCACAGCAGGCTCTTTTGACAAAAGAAAATAGGCAGCAATAAAAAAGCTATAGTCTGAATTACATTCTGCACAGCGCTGCACTGCTGAGAGTTTGTGCAAGTGTGTTAACAATGCTCTGAACTGCCTCTTGTCAGCCTGTAATGGCCATCTGTCCTTCTATAAATCTGTCAAAACCTGCTAAGTTCAAGAGAGAGCACAGAATATACCTTGTACTGTCAATGCTAAAATGTACACATTGGCGGAGGAATCGGCGCGTATGAAATAATCCAACGGTTATAGAATATTGTAACGCTATTGAGGTGGGATCATGGCCCTCGGTGAAGATTAACAGGGATTAGTGTGAAGATGAGCAAGTGTGTGGCCAACTGGTTTTCTCAAAGTTCACGGTTTGGAGATTGGTCATGGGACACGCTGAAGGTGGACTCCGTAGTGATGACATGAATTCAAAACTTCACTCCCTCCTCCATCCCTCGATGGAGGTTTGTTCAAAAGTTAAATGAACATTTTACAACTTCTGTCTGTTTCTACTTGCCTGTGCACTTCCTGCTTCTGCTGAAAACGAGGAAAAAAGCCAAAATGCCACGAGGAAGCCCTTTCTTAGGCTGTCCCCAGCACAGTTCTGCCAGCAAGAGAAGCGCCAGTAAATTTAGCTCAGTCTGTACTTTTGCAAAGGTTTTTTTGGTAGGGTTTTTTTTTCCCCTCCTCTGAAGATTGTTGGACTCCTTGTCGGGCTTCTGGAAATCATTGTGCTCTGTGTTTAGCTTGCTTCCTGCCAGGGCTAGCTTTAAAGAAGTAGAAATGGAAACAATATTTTATTTTGAATATTGGATTATCTCTGGAGTTTCTTTGCCTGAAATTCTTAAATATGCATGTTCATTGAGGAGTGGTTGTATTTCTGCTTCATTCTTTCTTTAAAACCACATCCAAAAAATTGGTAACTAACCCCAGAGCTTCTCATGGGCTGTATAATTTCATAAGTAAAAGTGACAGTTCTAAATTTTTTATCTAGAAAACAGTCTTTGCTTAGTTAAATCTTTGTTGAATCTGAGCCTGAAGTTTTAACCCAGAATTTATTACTGCAGAATTTTGAAAAGGTCTATTCTGTTCATTTTACCAAAAATTCATTTGATAGTCAAAAATATTTGTTAGTGAGGAGGTGGATAAGGTGTGAAATACATACTGCTGACTGAAGTGAATTTTTGGGGAGGAAGAAAAAATTGAGGACTCAAATTAAAGGAAAAAGTTTCACAGTGATGAATTTGCACAAAACTTTTTCACTATTAAATTCAAATTTGATGTGACTAGAGTGTTAGGTGTCATTATCTTTGCCTCAGTTTCCCTGACTTTTGTGGCATTAGGCAAAGTCTTCACATAGCGACAGGTAGCTCATAACTATTTTTTCCAAACATTCAGACAAAACCAAGCTTCTTTCTCACATCAAGTATTCATGCCTTGGTACTCCTATCTTCTTTTTTTCTGGAACAAATTCATTGCAGCTAATGCAATGGGACTCCCAGTCTCCATTTATGCTCCTTAGGGAACACTATGCATCGATGGACGCTTTTCCTTCTTTACAGCAAAACACTATAAAACGTGTTCTATTTGCATTGATCTGCTGAGTTCTGTTGCATGGTTAAAAATACAAACCAAAACTCTATAGCCATGTTTGAAATACACATTTCCTGTAAGTGTGTCTGCCCTCTCTTTTCATTCTTGTGAAGGAAGTAATGGAAAGCTCATTGCTTGGGCTAGAAGAAGAAATCTTGGGCAGCATCGGCCTCTGGAGCGCTTAAGGATGGTCTGGATTATCTAGGAGAACTCCCTAATCTTGGACTAATTTGTTTAATTTTAAGCATATATACTTCTAAATTACATTAGGGTCAACTAGACGGAAGCAAATTTTTCAAACATAACATATTGAGTACCTTCCTGAAGAGTAATTATTTCCTGAGCAGTGACTGCAGTTTGCTGTTACTCTGCCCTGGTGTCCTGGGTTATCCTTTTGTAAAGTCTGAAGAAATTCTGATTTCTGCAGAAAATGTTGAGAGTTATATTCTACCCTTATAAAAATAATTGGGAGATGCTACTGGTTTTATTGGAATGGGCTGTAGTCCTTCCTGCAATTTTGTCTCACCATAGTGATCTATTACAGTTACGTGAACAATCCTGGTAGTTACTGGTATCTTTAGTCTTTGAATACTTATCTGTTTCATTTTGACTCCCTACTTCATGACTCTCACTAATATTTAGTTCTAAATGCAATGGTTTATTACAGTTGCAGTTGTCCTATTGTTCGCTTGGGTTTTAGTTGTAGAACCACATTTCAGGCAAAACGTATTAGTTATGCTTACAAGAATGTATTATACATACATTAGCAATGGTTTACTAAGTTAATGAACTGTGGAAACAAAGAGTCATTGCAGTCGAGTTGTAGAGTTGCTGTACTTCCTTCCATTCAAGTTCTGCGTGCTACCGAGGTTCCTTTGGTAGCACTCATTTATTTTTCTCGGGCTTGCTTTTATTCAGGTTTTTGTCTGCTAATTTCTTTAGGTTTTTTACAGTGCCAGTCTTTTGACTTTTGATTTTCACGTCAAAATCTTTTTGATTTTTAACAAGAAAGTCTTTTGTTTTTTATCTCTTGATCTTTTCTATCAAAATCTACAGAGAGAGAGGTGGATGTCATGGAGGGGGGGGCAGAAATGATGCTGAAAATTAATGGCAATGTATTAATACTGTTGCTATTGTTGTTACCAGACCTTTGGTGTCTCACACCCTAAATACTCTTTTTCCTAGTATTAGTAGTGTTAAATTAAAGTGACATAGAATGGGTCTTGCTTTGTATCTGTTTTAAAGAAGCACATGAACCACCTTTATAAACGTTGTATGTGTGCTTAAAAATATTCCATTCCTCCCTTTTTTCCCCTTAGGCCTAACTCCACCTACGACCCCTCCTCATAAAGCCAACCAGGATAATCCTTTTAGGACTTCACCTAAGCCGAAGTCATCATGCAAGACTGTTGTACCACCTTCAAAAAAGCCCCGCTATAGTGAGTCTTCTGGTTCTCAAGGAAGTAACCCAATCAAGAAGGGTCCAGAACAGTCTGAGCTGTATGCACAGCTTAGCAAGACTACAGTACTGTCCAGTGGACATGAGGAGAGAAAGACAAAACGGCCCAGTTTGCGGCTGTTTGGTGATCATGACTACTGTCAATCTGTGAATTCAAAATCGGAAATACGCATTAAAATATCCCAGGAACTTCAGGACTCCAGACAACTAGAATTTAAGGATTCTTCACCTGGGTGGCAGTGTCAGATTTGTTCTTCTTTAGAACAAGACCAGTATTTCAAGAAAGACACTTTACAGACAAGTAAGCAGGGATCCCACGGTAATAACAGAAAACAGCTCCAAGACCAGGAAATTCGGGCTGAACTGAATAAGCATTTTGGTCACCCCAGCCAAGCTGTTTTTGATGAAGAAGCAGATAAGACCAGAGAACTAAGGGACAGTGATTACAGTAATGAACAATTCTCCAAACTACCTATGTTTATAAATTCAGGACTAGCAATGGATGGTCTCTTTGATGACAGTGAAGATGAAAGTGATAAACTATGCTACCCTTGGGATGGGACACAAGCCTATTCATTATTTGATGTATCGCCTTCTTGCTCTTCTTTTAACTCTCCATGCAGAGATTCAGTGTCTCCACCCAAATCCTTATCTTCACAAAGATCCCAAAGGACACGCTCTAGATCAAGGTCCTTTCCTCAACGCAGGTCTTGTTCCCGTTCTCCATATTCCCGATCGAGATCAAGGTCGCCCTGTAGTAGATCCTCTTCAAGGTACAGTACAGCAAATTCATGTATCATCATCGTAGTTAATAAGAAGGAAAACAGCAAAAATGTAAAGCAACTTAAAGGAAAGAAAGAAAAAAGCAAGAAATAACTTAATCCAGTGCAACTCAATCTATTGCTCCTGAGCTGATTAACTCTGAAGGTTACGGGGTTGCTACAGAAACACTTGTTGCCATTATACTTTAAATTTGCCAAGTTTACACTTTCTGAGTGGAGCCAGTCAGGTCAGCGGCAGAGCAATTGGTGAGAGATGTACACAACTAACCTTTCCCATTATCTGCGAGCTGCCCGGTGCCAATCTAGCTGCAGTCCCTATCAGATGAAGTTGACAGCAGCTGACTCTCTGCTCTGTGTTAGCCTCAATAAGGAACATTACAGAAGGGCGGGGGGGGAAATCACTTGAGGCCTCTTAGTTGACTAGGAGATCGCAAACTGTCACTGCAAAATCTCACTGGTAGCTTGGAAGAAATTGTAAGTTAGGGGAAGAAGTAGAAAATGGCGTCAATAGATTCAAACTGAATGACAGAGGTGAATGTGTTTGTTTCTTCCTGCAGATCTTGTTGCTATTACGAGTCCAGCCACTGTAGACACCGAGCATACAGAAGTTCTCCCTTAGGTGCAAGATCGCGATCCAGATCACCGTACAGTCGCAGACCCAGGTAGTGCATTTTGCCTGCATTTGGTTTGCTTTGCAGCTGGTTCTCAAGAGATAATGAAGCATTCCAGAAATCGTATTACTAATTTTACATTCACAAATGCAGGTGCTTGATTTAATGACTAAGTTATGTTTCCTAGATATGACAGCTATGAAGAATATCAGCATGAAAGGCTGAAGAGGGAAGAATACCGCAAAGAGTATGAAAAACGGGAATCTGAAAGGGCCAAACAAAGGGAGAGACAGAGGCAGAAAGCAATTGTAAGCACTGTGAAGATAACTTTCATTTTGAAATAGATTTCTGTTTCTTTTCATAGATTTCTAAAGCTAGAACTCAAACTTTCTTTTCTTTGTTTTTTATAAAAGAAAAAACAAAATACAAAAATCTGCTTACATGTATTGCTTAGTATTTTGAATTTTAGGCAAATATGTTTTTTCATAACAATTTGTGTTTTGATGTTACAATACTAATTTTTTCAGGTTCTATAAATTGCAACTCTCCAAGTTTTTCACAGCCAACAGATACAAACAGCTTACTAGAAAAAGGTTTCATCCCAGACAACAGACAATTAAAAGTGAACCAGTCTATTTCTCATACAGATCTATCAGTGAACCTGCATTTTATACTATATATCACCTACCAGAGTGCCAGTAATCAATGTCTATTTTCTATATTTCTGGTTTTTTACATAAGCAATATAAGGAGTCAGCTTACATACCGATCGCTGGACTTTCATAGTAGCTGTAACTGTCTATATAGAGGGTGCAGATAACAGAATTCAAAACCGGGATCCAAAGGCATGAGTTCAATTTTTTTTTTCCTGTCTATGACTCAGTTAATTTTTAAGTTATTTTTAGCAAAATAAATAGTCTGAAGACACGATGCAATTTAAAAATGTCACTTAACACTGGCCCTTTCATAATGAATATGCATTATTTAATTATTTTGTTCATCAATGTTCTGTGTGAAACAACTGAAATACCTGAGGCAAAGGAAATACCCATGTGGGGATGAGCAACTCTCTTGGCTGTTGTAGCAGTAAGACAGGAGAATGGCTATTAAACGGACAGGTGGCTTTTGCCCCTTTTTAGTTCCCCATTGGCAACTGTGTGATGGTTTTGATAAATTAAATTGGGAGCTGCTGTATATCTGGACTCCTCTTGTAGTTGCTAAGCCCATTTGGTGGCTCACCTTAACATTTTCCACTTGGTTTTCTGTGCTCTTTCCATTCAGTTATACCTTCACTGCTGTTCTGGCTGTGCTCTGGCTCTTGCATGAACTGGTGCAGGCTGGGACACTTCATCTTCATTTCCACGTTTTCCCTTAGCGCTCTGTCCAGGGCTCACCAAAATGAATAGGTCTTTTTTCCAGTGCCTTTAGTGGACTTTGTAGTAAAAGGTGATTTGTCACACGCTTGGCAGCATTTCTCCTAATACTTACACCTACCAAACTGGGAGTGTGTAAAGATTGACGGAGACTGGTGTAGTCTGCAGCAACGAGAAATTCTGGGAGGGAATAGACACCTTTATTTTCTGAGTTTTGTCTCTGTTACTGTTGTTCTTAGTGAGCTTCATCAAATCATTTCACTTTCCTCTGCTTCAGGTGCCCTAAGTGTGGGTGATAGGTGTATTGAAAGGCAGGTCCTGCTTGACCAACCTGATCTCCTTCTATGACCAGGTGACCCGCCTAGTGGATGGGGTAAAGGCTGTGGATGTGGTCTACCTGGACTTCAGTAAAGCCTTTGACACTGTCTCCCACAGCATTCTCCTAGAGAAGCTGGCGGCTCACGGCTTAGACAGGTGTACTCTGCGCTGGGT
>NW_008794542.1:800032-883082 GCF_000699145.1 Aptenodytes forsteri | reverse complement strand
GGGGTCTGGAGAAGAAGTCTTATGAGGAGTGGCTGAGAGAACTGGGGTTGTTTAGCCTGCAGAAAAGGAGGCTGAGGGGAGACCTCATCGCTCTCTACAACTACCTGAAAGGAGGTTGTAGCGATGTGGGCGTTGGTCTCTTCCACCAAGTAACAAGCTATAGGATGAGAGGAAATAGCCTCAAATTGCACCAGGGGAGGTTTAGGTTGGACATGAGGAAAAATGTCTTTACTGAAAGAGCGGTTAAACATTGGAACAGGCTGCCCAGGGAAGTGGTTGAGTCCCCATCCCTGGAAGTATTTAAAAGACATGTAGATGTGGCACTTAGGGACATGGTTAAGTGGGCATGGTGGTGTTGGGTTGACGGTTGGACTCGATGATCTTAGAGGTCTCTTCCAACCTTAATGATTCTTTGATTCTATGATTTTGTAGAGCATGAGATTTAGAGCTGTAACACGCTCTGCTGTGCTGATCTGAAACTCAGTGAAGGCAATGGAATGATTTTGCTTGGCTTCAGACAAGGCTATATTTAAGTCAGTTGTTGCAGTTAGTTTTAAAATATCTGGCTTCCATCTGCTTAGAGATGAACACTACTTTCCAGCAATCATAACTTACACTGGCTGTTCTCTCTTAGATCTAACACAAATTAGGGATTCAAGTAGACCTCTGTCATGGGTGTATCTTGCTACTTCTCAATTACTGTACCTTACCAGTATAAATAAACATGAATCCTGCTGAGGAGGTAGAAAATTTGATTTAGTTTAAAACAAGCAAATATTTGGCAAGTAGCTAATCAAAAGAAAAGGAAAAAGGAAAGAAAAGAAACTTAAAAAGCTCCAGATATGCTGCATCGTAACTTCCTATGTTAAAAATTTTAGACGTTTCAAAACCAACATTGAATTTATTTTCTTTCTAAAGTGAGCATTGTCATGATAACTAACTTAATTAATGAAATCATTTATTAATAAACATAAATAAATCAGAACTAAAAAATAAATATCAATAAACAGAACATGGCAAAATCTTAAAATCCAATCACCTGTGTAAGAGCTGCAGGAGATGTAGATGAAATTCTATTAACTTCTTTATCCAAAGTCTATCAGCACTTTTACTTTAAAAATCTGTATTGAATCATACCAGTTTATTCCCTGTGCAAATAAGTAGGGGTCAGGGGACAGCAGAGAAAGGGAAGCCCTGATCCCATGAAGTCAGTAATAAAATTTGTATTATTTCTAGCATTCTCTGCTCCTTTTCTTACTCCTTTTGGCTTATGGGTCTCTTCTGTATTACTCTTTTCTTTCTTTCTTGAGGGACTCAACTCATTTATTGTTCAGCCACAAGAATCTCCTCTCTCTTTCCTTGAACTCTTTCTACAGTCCCATAAATTTAGATTTCTTTGCTCTCTGCATTGGGGATTTTTTTATTTTCTTTCAGCCCATTCTCATGCTGCCAGAACTGATTCATGGCCACATACCTCCAGATGCTGTTGAAAGAGTGGCCCAAAGATTGGGCAGTACTAATGCCTCAGGTGTTACACAGGACAGGTGGCTTTTCTTCATGAGAAGCACCGTGCTATGATCTCGGGAGTTAGCTGTAGAAAGGATGCACAGTGGAAAAGGAACAGAAGTTATGACTGAGCTAAAAGCCATCAGGTATTATTGGTTCAATATCTAGAATTAGTCTCCATGTGACAAGAGTGAGAAACCTAGGAAAAAGAAATGAGAAAAAATTTCACGTATTTTAATCTGTCAAAACCATATGTGCAGCAATGCCCTCGGATTGTGCAGGCAGCTTGTATTTTGGCAGACGTGAAGACATACTGGCAGAATGCTGAGGAGGCTTGTTTTAGAAGCCTGTGCTCATGCTGTGTGGCGGAGGCATGTTTAAATGGCTGCCCCTTCAGTCTTGCACACACCACCTTCGCTACACTAGCTTCAGATCAGCTAGAAGCCTGGGCTAGCATTGCCCTGTATAGATTCCTGAATTCCTCTCTAGGCTTACAGCTATATATAGGTGGCTTGACTTCAAAAGGTGCTGTGATATTCTTCTCCTCTCCCTTTTCTTCTTTTCCCCTCTCCAGTTACTGGAGATTCAGTGCCTTTTCTGTGGATTGGGGTCTTAATTTTGAGCAGTCACACTTGAAAAATATGGGCTGAGCCCACAAGATGTTTTCCAGTTAGAGAGTAAGAAAAATATTTCTGTCATTCATTCGTTCATTTATTTATACTTTTGATTGTGATGCCTTTGCTAACTGAGCAAATGTTAGCATAGTTTAGTTTGATCTTGACTTGATTTCTTTCACTGGGTCCCCATTTTGTTTTAGAATGTGGTCCTCATTGAACATAAGGATGGTCTGCCACCAAGACTTACTTAACTTTATAATGCTAACCAGATCATAGTGGACACACATTCATCATGAAACTTGAGGAGCAACTGCAGAACAGGACAGTCTACTTAGGGCTTTGTAGAAACTGGGATCCAACCCCAACCAAAGCAGATCACAGTGATTTGCCAAGAAGGCTGAGGAGCCCTTTTTTTTTTCTGATACACCCCAGGAAATTTCTGAGTTATGTGGGCTTTTACTCCAGCAGCTCATTAGACCGTGCGGCAAATACTTTCCAAGGCATAGCATCAGAAATGCAGTTAGCACATTTCAATTCTGGAATCACCAGCTTGTGGTTCCCCATTGACATGGTGCACCAGGGCTGGGAGGTTAAACTGTCTGATGAGCAGCCTGGTGTTCTGGATCTCTGCTACTCTGCCGCTCTGGCCACGACACAGACTTACGGTCACATCCTCCCTGCAGCTCATTTACTGCGTGCGGTGGCTGCTGCCAGGAGGTATAACAAAATCAACTTTTATACCTGAGTAGAAAATTACTACTAGCATTACTACTTTTCATTTCTAAGTGCTGACAGCCTCCATGAGACAAGTATCAAGAGTCCCTGTCCCAGAGAGCTTACAGACATAAGAAGATAAACGCACTGTGAGGCCGCTGCAGCGGAAAGAAATGCATGGTTTCAAAGAAAATAAATTGCTCTACAACAGGAAGGCAGGAGAAGGGTGGTTTCATAAATGAGTGCATGGCTTCTCTAAAGTCTAAAACCACAGTCAGCCTATAATGGAGTGCATTTCCACTAATGAAGGATCCAATGTATGTTGTATATTTAGTTTGGATTTTTTTTGTCATTGCTCATCTTGATGGCCTTGATCCCAGGCACTCTAACTTTGCTGTATAAGTTGCTGAAAATGTATCAAACGGATTACCTAAACCTTGAGGTTTACTGGTCCATCATTATTTTCATGGAGTGTGGCTGAATTGTTTCAGTCCTCAGTTAGCCACACAGCAGCACTTGACAATTTTGTGCAATGTTCTTTCTTTTTTTTCCAGTTTTTGTGATTCTTCCTTTTGCCATTCATACTTGCCCACAGGTCATACTTATTCTTCTTTAATACAGAATCTAAGGAAAATTTTTCTTATTATTATTACGTCAGAATCTTAAGCTTTAATGGCTTTTTCCATCCATAACATTTCTATTTTTTAAACTCTGTCCAACATTGCACTTTCAAAATGGTATTTGGCCTCCAGCTCTAAGGATAAAAGTCTTCATGGCTTTCTACTGGAAGTGGAGAGAAGTCACTTGGCATGGAAGGCAACACGGGCACAGGGCTTGTACCCAGTCAGCCGCCTGTGCTGGAGGAAGCAGCAGAGCCTTTGACAAGCCCATGGCAGACCCCAGCTTTAAAATGCCCCTGGATTTCTTCTCTCAGCTTCACATAAAGCATTACCTGGCTCTTGGAGAACTAGATATGCACCACAGATGTGCAGACAAAAAGTGGTAGGGAGAACAGGGACAGCACCACTATGCGGTGTTACCTCTGGAGTGGCTGCCTTCAGTTCCCACAGACCCTGCTTAGCAGCACCATGGGCAGCCAAAGCAAACAAGTGTTGGGTGAAGAAGCCTAGTACAAAAAACATATGAAAACTAATACATCTAATGGTCTGCGCTTTAGTTCCTTGTGAAATAAAGGATTAAGAAGGAGGAAGGGAAAACAAAATAAAGTTTTGGAGGAAGCCTTTGCAAGACAAAAAGATCCTTAGCATCAGTGAACATTTTGCAGGATGAGTGGTCCCTTTATTGACCCTTAGATGTGTAAGGTATATTCTGGTCCTGTTTTCTCAAGTTTTGGCATTCTAACGCTTTAGTATTTTCATTTGAGACTTGACTGCTTTTCAGTCTGAGATTTTCTGCCACATCTGCATATTCAAATGTTTTTACTGCAAGGAAGAAAGAGCAAGATTATGAAGAAGGAGCTTTAGATAAACCAAAAGAAGACAGACATATTGGGCCTGAGGGAGTTGGCCAGACTCTTCTTTCTTCCTTTTTTTACCTGGCAAAGCAATGAACTGCACTTAAAGCTTATGATGCTAAATAAACCATCTGCACTTTTGGGAGGGAAATATGAACAGTATCTTCTGGAGTTTCCTGCAGGTTCCCTCTGCCCACATTAAATTGAAAGCAAAAGCTTTTCTCTGCCATTCTCTAGGTTTCCAAGTCATATATCTATCTCCTCTAACAAGCGCAATAAAAAGCATACTTAATATGCACATACGGACTTATGCATGTAACTTATTGTAAAATAAAGGTCTTTAACATTTAGAGGTATGTTGTAATCTTGTTGGGTTTGTATAGCTCTTATTATTAATGGGAATAAAAGGCAGATGTCTCTGTGAATACAAATACATTCTTCATAGTTGCTTTAAATAAACCAAAGTTAACCAAGACAAAGACAATGCTGTATGAATCCTGTGTTCTCCAGTATCTTATACCATCATGGCACTCTGCTTAAAAAAAATACTTGAACACATCTCCTCATGTGTGCACACTGGAGGACATATGGTGCATTTCAGCTTTAAATTTGAATTTCCTTAATTTTGCAGGTTTAACTTATTCCCTTAATGATAGTTTAACAGGCTTTTTTTTAATTGTTCAGTTTTGTTTTATTGCAGTTGTCTTAAAGGGATATTAGAGGTTATTAGAGGGATAGAAGAAGGAAAAACTGCACAGGCATGCACACAGACTTATGGAAGAGCATGCAATAGTTATTTCCATCACACTGTAAAATAACAATCTCCATGTCAGTGAGCAAAACATTATGTTTTTTCAGTCGAGATGTATTATCTCAGCTAAAGTATATTAGACAGTCTGCTATGTTATGTTCTGCTCCATCTGGTCAGTCATTTAGGTTCAATAGCAAGTATCAATGGAATTGTTTCTTATCAAGTGTCTCAGTGCACTTAAATCCTTGATTTGGTAAAACAGTCTGAAAAAGTAATTACTGTGCATATGCAGATTTTCCTGTTTTTGGAGTTTATGGCACCCAACCATACTGAAAGTAAGCAGAATTAGAACGGGGAAAATGGAAGAAATGCAGATTTCTGTTGCTTGCACTCTACAGTCCCTAGTTCACAGAAGCCCTACCCAAACTCCTCTGTCAGGAAGGTCAGGGCTCTTGGCTGGGACACAGTAAGAGGCAGAGATAAAAAGCAGCAGCTGTCTGTAAAGTACCCCTCTTCCCTAAATTTATGGCTGCCCATGAGAACACTTGTCCTTCTTTTAGCCATGCTAGCTTCTCCAAACTGCACTGCTATGGCAGAGAACAAGGGCAGCTTTTGGAAGGCGTAACATTTAAAAATGAAAGTGTCTGTCCCAGCAGGGTTATAGAGGACTACCAAGGCAGTCACCTTGGTTCCTTACATAGTCAAAAGAGGCAGTAGTTTCAAGCATCTAAATGAGATACTTACCTGATCCCATTGATTAAGGAGAGCATATACATACTTTGGTAGAGCAACCAGGGACTCTGCTGGGCTGACCTGGGAGCTATAAAGGACCCAGGTGTTCCAGTGGTTGTTTTTTGTGCCATACTTTAGTGGGTAGGGTTTTTGCGTAGTAGCATTTGGTTCTTGGATCTCTGTTTTCTGGAGCTTTAAACTCACTTTCATTTCTCAGGAGCTTAGATTAACTGGATCTGAGCCCCTGAGATTTGTGAGGCCAGGAAAAGAGTCAGCAAAAATACTTGTCTGAGTGTGCTAGTGAGAAGGAGTTTCTGTTGGGAGGCAGATATATTAGTTTCAGCTTCCTGCTGCAGGAATTGTGTATTTATTTTGCATTAAACAGTTCCTGGGAGCAGAGTGCTCTCCTGGGAACAGGGAGCCAGTATTTTGGGCCCCCATAACTAAGAGTTCTGATGCTCCTTTTATATCAAATGAGTGCTCAAACAAGTAAAGAAGAGGCATGAGGATCATTTCTGTTTCTTCATGTGTTTTGGTCTGATCTCAATGCTACTGTCCATGGTCCAGGAATGACTAGTGCTTTATGCCTCTGTGGGGACTCATGGAAAAGATACATTTTGTGCTGTATCTGAATTGTAACACTAAAAGCTACCTGTCTCTTCAGGCTAGGATGTTTCTGAGCAGGAATGCAAGTCTATATTTAGGTCCCTAGAGCCTTTTGCATTGCATAGTTGAGGTGCCATTAGCCTTTAGGCACCTCCAGGTTACAGTAGTCATGAATTCTCAGCAGTCAGTATAGTTCCTTCAGCATTTGGCACCTAAATTCTGAGCAAGTCTCAGGTGCCAAAGCTGATGGTTTAAACTGACATTGCTCCACTGACTGACAGATTTACACCAGCTAAGAATGTGGTGGTGGTGGTTCGATTTATGGGACAAAGGTGCGGGTGTGTAAGGGATGAGCAGTAGGGCCGGTAGTGCCAAGGTTCTTCAGGCCAGAGGCAATCTGAGGAAGGCTGAGCACCCAAGCCATGTGTAGCTGGTGCTTCTTCGCCATGATTACCTTAAGGTCAGTGTTTTGAAGATCTCTTTTTGCCTTTTGCTTTGCTTGCAGCTCACTAAACGGCTCTACCCTGAGTAAAGTGTTCATCAAAAAATTCATAAAGTGACTCTCACAGGGTTTCCTAGTCCTTCTGTCATTCTGCTGAGCATTTCCAGTCAGGAAGGAAGGATATGACCATGACTCGATTGTTTTAAACCTATCTTTGTTGCTTTGCTCCAAGTGTCAAAGGAACATGCAAATGACACCCTAGCCTGTAAAAACCAGGGACTTCAGTCAGGTTTTTTTTCCAAAGAAACCAAAAGGTAATGGTGACCACAGGATATATTTTATTGTCCTGCCTTTCCCCCAGAAATATTTATTTTAACAAAAGTCATCTTCTGGACCCCTAACAGTTTTCGCTCTGTTTTAAGGTACGGGTTATGGTGGAACAGCTGAATGCAGGATGAATCAGCTATTGAGTCATCTGAGTTTAGAATGTTATGTTTGTAATACATTTTGTTATGTCTATCATACATTTATGCAATTATTGTGTTACTTTATACTACTCCACAACTAAGATGGGGTTTGCCCAGTATTGTATAGATAGCAAGAGAAAGGGAGCTCCTGGTTTGGAAGAGTTTACGGTCTTGGAAGGGAAGTGGTATAACGGGTGGAAGGGAAGAAGGTGCAGTAGGATACAAAGGGAGCTGTCTGTCAGTGTATAGCAGAACAGTGACAGCAAGCAGTGAAACCTTCCAGGAGCACACCACCTGACAAATGTAGTGTCATTTAAATACCTTAGATGCTTTCCAGGAGAGAACTATTTCACTTACGAGCAAGATGCAGTAGGTCTTCCACAAGAGACTATTACTATAATTATGCACCCTCTGCACATCCGTGTGTGTGTGTTTGCATGCATATATGTATAGGTTCATCTCTATTACACATTTGTTAAAACTATGCCTTCCCTGTTGCTGTTTCTCAACAGGAAGAACGTCGTGTGATTTATCTGGGTAAAATCAGACCTGACACAACCCGAACAGAACTGAGGGACCGGTTTGAAGTTTTTGGTGAAATTGAGGAGTGCACAGTAAATTTGCGGGATGATGGGTAAGAACTTTTGAGATTACTTCTTGTTGGGGAGCTGCCATATGTAAAAAATTATGGCAGTAAGATTACTGGTATGGGAGTTACCAATGTAAGTGCTGTGACAGATGACATGCTGAGTTCAAAACCTTATTTATTTTCTTTCATCCTTACTTATTAATCTTGCTAGTTGAGATTTCCTGTCCCAGAAATAAGTATTTAGCTGCATGACAGGACAATCATGCTGATAAATGGATGCAGTACTTCTGGCATTTCCACTGCTGGGTCTCCTGCAAGTTCTTGCTTTCAGGAAGGGGTTACACTAATGTGCGTTAACTCTTTTTAGCTTTTGTTCACAACCGTGTTTTTCAATTGCAGAGACAGCTATGGTTTCATCACCTACCGCTATACTTGTGACGCCTTTGCTGCTCTTGAAAATGGATGTACTTTACGCAGGTCAAATGAACCTGACTTTGAGCTGTACTTCTGTGGATGCAAGCAATTTTGCAAGTCTAACTATGCAGACCTAGGTAGGCATTTTGCTCTATGTGAATTAAAGTACATAACTGGAACCTTGTAACTCAGGAGAATTTAGGGTTTGCTTCTTTTTTGTTTGCTGCTTATATTATTTAAATGGTTGGGGGAGGTTAAAGGAAGTGGTTTTCACTTGCTGAAAGAAGTTTAAAAGTCTGCTAATCTGAGCTCTAATCTGAGCTGGCTTCTTTCAGATATTTCAGACTATGAAAATTCTTTTAAAGCCCATTTCCATCATTATCAAAAATAAGTGCCCAATATTCAATAATACATTTCCATATTGAAATGATAGCACCACAGAAACCTCCTGCACGCTTTACTATTCATTGCTATGCTATGACTGCTTGGTTCTAATACCTGATTTATTTATATGAGTGATAAACAGAGAACAAAGCAGATGCCTCACCCCAAAAAATTCATTATGATTCTTACTTTGCCATGAGTTGTGCTGTAGATGTGTAGAACTTGCCAGAGACACTCCTTAAACACAATTCATAGTTTCTCAGGTTTGAAAGCTAGAAGGGCTTCTGACCAAATCTGACCCTTAGTATAGCAAAGGCCACGGATCTCAACTGGTGGTTCTCAAATCGTGCATAAGCATCTATGTATGAAGGTGTCTCCTTGCAGGGACTTCCAGTCATGATGTAAGAGGCTCCAGCCTGTGGAGAGCTTAGCAAATCTCTTGGTGTTTGCTGTCCCACTAATGTGGGGCAGGATGCATACCAGTCTCCAGACCCCAGTATGCTGTGATAACTCCAGTCCCAAGTGTGCACTCTGGCTAAAATAACACATCTGGGTCTGTCCTAGTCCTGTCTGGGCAAAAATGTATGGTTCTGTCCTATGCTCTGGGTCGGGGTGTGATGCTTCCCCTTCAAGGAGGTTTGGAGATGTTCAAAGTCTTACAGCACGAATACTGATATTAGGTATATGCATAAAGAGACCATGCAGGCTACCAAAACATCCTCTATAATATTATAATATATTATAAACTCACCTCTTATTTAATTACCTTTTAAAATGTAAAGTATTCATTAAATGTTAAACCTTTCTTAATACCTGTATAAATAGACTAAAGGTATGGGAGATACTCTTTTCTGAATAACATAGCAAGGGACATTTTGCCATTGAATCTATATTAATCAGATATTGTGGGGGTTTTATGAATAAATGACCACAGTCATTAAAATCTCTCATAACCCTGTAACACAGTGCTAATGAAATCTTGTATGTGCTGCCCTCAGCTTTGTACAATGCAGGAAGTGAATACAGATACATTTTTTCTAACCAATTGATGTCTTTTTGGAATAAATGATAAAGATGATATGCATTGTTCACAATGAATATGCTTTAATTCCCTTCAGTGGCTAAACAGATAATGTAAAGCTAAGAAAAGGCAATTGACTGCTGAAGAGATATAGTGTTGATGTTGAAAATATAAAAGGTAGCAAGGCATTTGTCGAAGTGTAGGCTGATAAAAACAGTAAAAACAGATTGAAGTCTTGACTTGATTTGACTTATCTTCAGCAGTGGAAGCCAGGGTTGTCTCTGTATCTCAGAAAATCTGGGGTTTAAAATAAGTTGTCTGAAGGGAACCTTCTTGAATATTATTCATCACTGGGAGTATTCCCTGGCAGGTCTCTCCATACTGAGTAGGACTCCCAGAGTATCTGTGAGCAGAGTATTTTCACTTTGTCCTGCTGACAGCTTGAGCTTCTGTACTTCAGACCGCATTCCCTGTATTTTGCAGAGTATCTGATAGAGCTACATAAGGAAATGGCAGGATGAACTTTAAAATTCATGAGCTAGTACAAGGACAGAGAGAATTAATCAGCCTTGGGTTGAGTACAGAAGAAAGAAAACACTTGAAAATAGTAGTCAGAAGTTTAACACCTCTCCTCTGTGAGAAGATATTGTCTTAACAGAACTTGTAATGAACATTTAATGCACAGTGTGTCTTATAGTGGTAGATGGGGAGTTCTGATTAATTCAACACAAGAAATGGCAAGAAAAGGGCACTCTCACAAAGGAGCTGTGGCACAGGAACTGGGGAGAGTCAGTGTTAAGCAGGGACGACTCCAAAAGGAAATTCAGTGCTTGCAGCCATGTCAATAATTGCCGTACTGGAGCTGTAGGGCCACAAACGTACAATCCCTCCTCTGTGCTGGGAACAGACTGAGGTCTGTGTCTGAGCAACTGGCAAAGCTGGAGCAGGTATTGCAGGTCACAGGAGCTGGACCATTATTGCTGCTATGACTTATCATGTATGCCGCGAAAAGCTGAGGAGCCCACCTGAGATTGCTTGTACGGCGGTACAGAGGCCCTGCCCTGAATTGCTCACACTCTGAAAAAAAAAATCAGAGTGGAAGCAAGAACAGATTCAGGGAGGTGCAGTGACTTGTACAAGACCCCGAGGCAGGGCAGGCAGAAGCAGCGGTGTCCCCTGCGCGCTGCCTACAGGCTGCCCTGGCTTTCTGCAGAACCATCCCCTTATTACCTTTCTCAGGAGAAGTAAGTCTTGGATATTGCATGTTGCAAAACAACAGCTGCAAAACGATAGTGGAGTTTTGAGTAAAGCATCTGTCAAGATTATCTGGACTACTTTGAGACCTATACTTAGCAGTGTGTCAGTGCTCAAGTCCTTGGAGAAACTGTTTTGAGTTTACCTGCTCTGTATGTACATGCAATTTATGGTTCTCCCCCACTGCTGATGATGTGTACTGCTTTTGTTAAGTCCTTCTTACCAGAAAGCTCTGTCCATACCTAAAGCTTCTCTGATGACAGTTTCTGGGCTTTTGTCATCCCATAAAGTTGTGGTTGTAAGTGGATTGTTTCTGCAGTGCCTTGTTCGTACCATTGTACAGAGAAAATAATATAAGTACTCGCTAGTGGTTCTTGCTTCTTGTCTAAACTTGCATCCTTTGGGTTTCAGATTCAAACTCAGATGATTTTGATCCTGCTTCCACTAAAAGCAAGTATGACTCCATGGATTTTGATAGTTTACTTAAAGAGGCACAGCGGAGCCTGCGTAGGTAACATGCATCACACCTGAGGAAAACGGAGGGATGGCGAATACCTCACGGACATCACGTCCTTCAATAATGGACAATTAAAAAGTCATACTTAGGAATTTCTCCTACTTTACACTCTCTGTTCAAAACCATGGTTTACATGAACACAGCTGCTCGACGAGTGGAGAGGCAGGATGGCTGTCCAGTAAGCACATGTGTGTCCATGGGTGTCAGCTTTGCTTTCGCGGGTGATCGGTGGTGGGGGAGCCGGGCATTCCTTGCGAGTTCGATGCAAACCACGAGACATGGCAGCAGTTCCACAGAGATACACGTACAACGATGAACTGCAAAATCTGTACATACTGCATTTTAACAAAAAAAGAACAAAAACAGAAAAAAAAATTTGAGAACTATGGCTGCTGATGTCTGGGAATCAGACACTGCATTATTTTTTTTTTTTTAAATGAAGCTGCTTCTCACACCACAGTGATAATATGACAATCCAGAAGAAACCACAGGTCCCAGAAGCCTACAATCTGTTTTAGCTTTGTTTAGATATTTTTCTTTTCTTTGGTTTTTTTTTTTTTTGCGGGTTTTTTTTTCAGTCCTTGCAGAAGAGAAAATGAAAGGCTCAAGCTTCCCTAACATTTTGAAGTTTCATCTTTTAATTCTGACACCCATGTAAATGTCTACAACGTTGATCTTCCACAGCAAAATTTTCAAAGCCTTGTTAATGGTCAAATGTGCAGCTTGTTCAGCGATTTATTCTAATGAGCGGATGTGGTGTTACATTATTAATGAGAGTTGGATATAACTATCTGGGTGTGTGCACAGATAGTTTCTTTGCTACATTCTCTAAAGTAGTTGAGTATTTACAAATGTTAAATGGAGTATTTTTATTTATGTACATACTGTATGACGATGTTCTTTTTTGTTACAGCTATGCACTGTAAATGTAGCCTTCTTTTCAAAAACTGAATTTTTCTTAATCAAGAATACTCAAATGTAATTACATGAGGTGAAACAATTATTGTACACTAACATATGTAGAAAGCTGAACTTATGCTTATATATATTTGATTGTAAAAAAAGAGAGAAAAGCGTGTGGGTGAGGGTGTGTGTGTATATGTGTGTGCGTGCGTGTCTGAGTGCAAAAATGCTTTACACACATTCATCCCTTCTTTGGTGAGCTTATATAAGAATTTTGTCCAGAATTATCCTAGCCCCAAAGGTATTAACCACTTCTGCAGTATTTTTCCACATTTTTCTCATTGCTTGATTTTCTTTTGCAGTTTTATACACTGAATTTGTTAGGGGAATGAAATTTTCTCATCTAAATTTTTCTAGGAGATACCATAATTTTATGTAAAGTCTCTCAAATGGGTAATCATTAAGAAATGTTTTTATTTTATGTATCAACAGTAGTTTTGGAACTAGAGGTCAAAAATCTTTTTAAAATGCTATTTTGTTTTAATTTTTGTGATTTTAATTTGATAAAAATACGCTGAGGTACTAAGTACAGTATGATTTTTACAGTAATTCTGTGTCTAAACACTGTTCTTGAAGCCAGTAATCTTTTCATTGGCAGAGTTTAATGATGGTATTTATCTATATTTTTTACAGTTATGCATCCTGTATAAATACCGATCCTTCATTCCTTTGTTTACTAAAGAGACATATTTATCAGTTACAATTATCCTATTTATTATAAATTATGAGATGACTAAAATAATAAAAAGGCCAGTGGAAATTTTATACCTAGGATGCATGAAGGTTGTCAGTTTGGAGTAAGTGCTTCGTTTGGAAATTCAGCTTTTGCAGAAGCAGTGGGTTGTTTGTTTTTTTTTCTTTTTTTACTATGCACTAGCATGGCCTCAGATGTGCCCATGACATTGTTGCTGATGACATTGCTTCTGCTAAATTAAATAGAAACTTCAGGAAAAAAAAAACCCACAAGAGTAAACTACTGCTATTCTGAGCATCAGAATTTCATCTGAACTCGGAGTCTCTAGACTGAATCAGCAAAGTTTGGAATTTGCTTGCGAATGTATAGATTTGGTATTCTATTACTGTTTGGCATTCATGACTCCTCTTAAAGGTATGGTGCACCTAACTATTTAATCTCCTTTCCCACTCCCAGTCTTAGAAAAACGATTCCACCCCCATGCCAGTGCAGTTGATTTTGATGGCTGCATTCATTTTATCACCAGCATATTGTGTTCTGAGAGATTCCACTGTCTGTCCTGTCGGAGGCTTGCTTGATTTTTTGGCTTCTTATTTCTCAGTAGATAGATAGCAATAAAAAAAAAAGAAAAGAACTTTTTCAGAGGTTCTGTGTTACGACTGTAACATTCTTTAATCTGCATAATTCTTGTTGTTGCTCTGTAGCTTAAAAATGCAGGTGTTTTAACTTTGTGTGAATGCCAAACTAAAAGTTTACAATTTTCCTTTCTGGATTTTGAGTATCTTCTGTTGTAAAAAAAAATATTAAAAGCAATAAATTATTTTTAAGAAATCAATATTTAGTATATCATATTGTGTGTTCAAGGACCAGATGCATTACCATTTTGCCTTTAAATTTCTGTGATTAAATTTTAAGTACATTCTCTTTTGCCCTAGATTGCTGACATGAATAAATTCGTGTGGGGTTTGGAGGGGGGATTATTTATTTTTCACCAAGCAGGCATAATGACACGAGTCAATTTTTTTTTCACTGGCCTGGCAAACATTCTCATCTTGAAGATGGCTTTCCTCTGTGGATTTACAAATTACATATGAAATTAATAGAGCTAGGATTGCTGAATAAAGCTATTTGTATCCTTTGTAGACACTGTAGTAGGTAACCCACCAAATATAAACTCGGTGTTTCCTTTTCTTTTTTTCTCCCCCAAGAACATTTCAAATTAGCACATGTACCACATTGTCACCGGAGGCAAATTGCAGCGTAGTTCTGTGTGTCTTTTAGATGAAGATTGTACCGTTGCTTTCATGAAGTGGTAAGTACCACATCCACAATACAGGTAACAGAACTGGTACTTAGAAACTATGGTCTTTCCTACAGCTGTAACAAAGTAATTCCTACAGAACGTAAAATGATCCAAACAGAGGGAGCCTAAAATTGAAGAAAAATACCTGTGCTAAACTACTCTGAAAAGCAGTTGGGCCGCCATCACCAAAAGCAGCACTGAGAGGAAAGTTTGTGCCTCTGGGGTATAATACTTGGGTCAGTTGAAAAAAAAGAAAACAACTCCACCTTCTTCTCATCCCTTTCGATGTAAGCTTACAGTAGGTAATGATTATTTGTCCTTTTTGATGGCTGTAATGAGAACTTCAATCACTGTAGTATAAGATCTGATCTATAAATGACCTAGAATAGCCATGTAATATAATGTGATGATTCTAAATTTGTACCTATGTGACAGACATTTTCAATAATGTGAACCACTGACCTGATGGAGCTACTGTAAGATTTGTACAGTAGGTGAACATGTAAAGCTATTGGTTGGACTATGCTGAACAGGGAAGGCGAGGTATTAGTTAAGCCCAAGCTGGGCTATTTTCCACCTGCCAATTCTACATGTACTTCTGTGGTTTAATTCATTGTATGAAAATTCCTGTGATTTTTTTTTTTTTTAATGTGCAGTACACATTGGCCTCACTGAGCAAATAAAGGGAAACGAATGTTTCAAATCCATTTCTGTTTCTCTTTTTTATCACAAGTGACAGGTTTTTCACCCCCCAACTGGTTGTGCACTGGGTTTTCTATTACTCTTTCTAATGGTCGTAATTGATTTCAGATAGTAGTCCAGATCACACCTGCGTTACTGCACTTTGGGCAGGGGGCAGAACCACTAGTTTTAATATATTTAGTGGTAGAAGGGTGCTATCTGCCTTTCTGCCATGAGTACCCAAGGCTGTTGAAGGGCCGACATGAACCTTGTAGGAAAACTTTTGAAAAATGCTCAGTGGAGTTCTAAGAGTTGCCAGCTCCAGTTAGGAGGGGGTGGGGAATGTAAGGGCTTTTCTACATGGCCATGCTTGGATCCAAGTTGTGCAGGTAGTAGGGACCGACAAGTCCAAAACGGTTGGTATCTTCCATCCTGAGATGATAAATACCTGTACTAGGAAAAAGCACCATCATGAGAGTCCTTCACCAGCCTCTCTGTCTCAGCAGATAGGCTAGGAGGATCAGACAGGTAGGTGGCTGGACAAGCATGGGTTTTCTGAATCCTTCCCAGACAGTACAGGGTGCAGCTCGGTGGGGCTTCCACACCGGCATTGCCACTGGGCAGGCAACAGCTAGGCGAGGGGCTGGCAAAGGGTATTCACAACCCTCTCCTTTACATGCACATAAAAAGGGGAAGGAATTGCTTTTCTTTGGTTTGCCCAGGGTTCATTCACAGGTGGCCAACGTACTGCTGTAGGCCTATCCCGTTGTGTCAACAGCCTTCTCTGGGGGTTAACAGCACAACACTGTATGACTGAGTCTTCTCGTCTGGATGTGTGCCTCAGAAGGTAAGCGAGGCACGATGCGAGGAGCAGTGCAGGGCAGCCTACGCAGCTGGTGGGCAGCCTGGTTGTGGTCTTTGGTAGAGAGGACTACTGAATTCACTTGAAAAAATTGCCTTTCTCAAGATGACTAGCCTCCACCTCATCTCTGTTCCTAACATTGCTGTTTATTTTATACTCTATAATATTTTTTTTTACTTGCAAAAATGTTTAGCTCTTGCATTTTTACCATTTACTAATCCAAACTGTTGTGCTTGGTGCTCGCAATGGTGGTAGAGCGAAGTTCTTCGCTGTGTGGGATTTGCATTGTTGACTCACTACTCCTGATCAAATTAATGCTCAAAACATAGTGGGCCAAATCTGTCCCTGATGTACTTCATCAGTGTTGCTGCTGTTCCACAAGGCATGAATTTAGCCCAATATTTCTCCAGTTACTAGGCTTTTTAATTTGATTTGTTTATTCATTTCAAATTTTTGCATAGCACTTTGATGCTTGCAAAAAAGCACTCTATTAGATTTCCAGGAAAGTATTGCTTTTTGCCTCCCATCCCCTCATTTTATGTTACTAAGGTTTAAAATCAGGATCTCGTTTATTAGGAAATCAACCCTTCCATTGCCTGTTCTCCTGGGTTACCATTTTCTCCCACAGTGAATGCTGCAGGCTGAGCACCTGAAATCAGATTCAGGCGCCTCAATGAGTGGCCTGATTTTCAGAAACGCTGAGCATCTCGCAGCTCCCATTGACTTCAATTAGACCTGCCGGCTCTCAGCACTTTTAAAATCAAGCCACATATTTAGAGCCCCAATTCAGCACAGCATTTGCATTTGTGCTTAAGTCCACCCTGATTCAGCAAAACACTTAAGCCTGAGTGTTTTTAGATCCATTGAAGTCAAGTGCTCGGCTGCTTTGAATAAAAATAGACTCCTGGATTGGGGCCTAAGAATCCAAATACAGACACCAACGCCTAATTTTAGGCTCCATTTGGAAAACTTGGGCCTTGCCTACCACCTTTAACCTTTAATGCTTACAGAAAACACAAAAACACCCGTCAGGTCGTAAGGGGAAGAGGGGGAGGTTTAAGGAAGAGAAGTGGAAGCGATGGACAAAATTCTTCCTTGCGGAAAATGTTTTGAAAACTTTAAATCCAACTCTTGCAAGATGCCTTGGTTCATCAGTATTATTTCACATTACACTTCCAGAATCTCATTCAAGATTAGAGTGCAGTTATTCTATAGTCCTTCACCATTAATTAATAAACTGCTATATTAAACTTTAACCAATGCCAACTTCCCCTGCTTTTCCATGAATCACACTCTCACCATTGATATTCCATGTTCACAAGCAAACTAAACTATAAATCAATTTTCTCTACTTTATCAAACAGCAGAAAGTAATAAAGAAGGTCACAAATAGTACAGTAGTTCCTTGGAGGTTTGTAACATCATAATTTAAAGCTCAGAAAGATTGAATCAAAAGTTGAATTAATCCCTAAGGGAAAAGATTCTATATAGATTCTATTGATAGACGTAGGGCAGCCTGTCTTCACTGGGAGCTGGTATATTTGTTAATACTTCGGGACAAAGGAGACTAGTCTTCTCAGCAAAGAAGAAAATGAAATCCTCCATGAGAGGAAGTGAATATATCCTCTGCGCTTTCCGTCGCTGTGCTCTCCTTACACCGCTCTGCTAAAAAAGAGAGAAAACCGACTCATCTTTTGCTACACGATGTGCTCTGCTGCATGGCCAGTGTCTGTGCAATGCAATTATGGAAACTGCAGCTGGATGGAATACATATATAAATCGTAAATGTTGCACTTGATCGGTGTTCATTCCTCGACTGATGCTTTTTTAGTCGAACAACCTCAACCCCAAATCTTAGCAGTCTATGAACCCAAAGCAAAATGAAGGGTTGGGTTTTTTCAGTGACAAATTTTGGTGAAGTTACAAATATTTATTCTGCAGCTGGAAACATATTCCTCAAAACATGTTTAGCTTTTGAGGTTCCTCTGAATTACTGCAGCTTCCTTTCAACATGCTTCTGAAATCATAGTTTTACAAAAGCATTTCTGATTCTCTTTTATAAAAAAGATCTATAACCTTAATGGCGTGAGTGGACCGGATGAATTAAGCTCTTCCAAATTCAAATGGAATTAATGGGGAAAAAAAGAATCCCATATAAAGGAAAGCAATTAAAAATAAAATTCACTAATGGTCTCAGTTGGAAAAGTTATACACACAGGTGTGGTAAATGGTGAGATCTGAGATGAAATGTGCCTTTTTGGAATGCACGCATGGTGAAGTACAAGATGATCGAAGGGTTTGTGCTTGCATACTGGCTATTTTCTTATAGAATTTGGTAGTAGAGAGGAACTGAGCTGCTCTGTGACAAAGGCAGCTGGACAGAAAACAGGTACAATTCCAGCCTGTCCAAAATCAGTGACTAAACCCCAACCCTCATCAGCCCTTTGCATTAACCCCAGCTTGTGTAAACAGTGGACAGTGATCAAATGTAAATAATCTCATTTGCCTTATTTGTGTCATGACAGATTGTCAGCCAGATGTAGTGTAAATGAAAACCAAAGCTAAGTGTGAAGAAAACCACATCCTAAAGAACACAATATGTAAATTACTACTAAGACTCTTAATCGAATAAAATATTTGCTACAATTTATTTTTGACAATGTGCATTCTATTTGCTATTAAATTAGTGCTTGATAAAGCAATAAAATTATTACAACAGAAAGTTACTGCGCTATACCTTCAAGGCAAGGCATTTGAGAGATCTTCTCGTTGTCCTCGGATTATTGACTTTGGCATTATGGAAAACGCACATTGGTGCCTTATACTAATTCTTTCCTACTGCATTTGCAACTCAGGCCTATGCTTATTCATGCAATGTGTTGGCAGTAAATTTAGAAAAAAAAAAATCAGCCACACACTTGAAAACTAACGGAGTTCTTTCTTTTTTTTAACCATTTATTGGAACAGTACCACAGCTAACTGTAGTTTTCTATTCATGAATAATGTATTGTCGTAGCTAGGCATGCCCTCGGTTATACACTCCTGCCAGCAAGTAGTGGAATGGTGAGTGCTGTTGCTGAATAATGATTAATTACTCGCCCTTCTGAAGGAGCCTGGTTTTGTAAACTGGTCACACAGCATGTTACGTGGATTGTGTCTGCTACACAAAAGGTTACTTGCAATGACATAATGAGACATAATGATGCACATCACAACAATTCTTTGGTACAAATCTGCACACAATGGAATTTAGATAGAAACCCATTTATTTACGTATCCTGTTTGCCAGAGGGTACAAAACTTCACTGCATTGCCGCAGTGCTGCCATTGCTCCTTCTGCAATGCTGACATTTTGGGTGAAAACAGTGTGATGGCTTCTTCGGGAACGTCCAGCCGCAGCTTCGCAGAATTGCCTCGTGACAGCCTGCTGGCAAACTCTGGGAGGGACTCAGCTCCCACCGCATGACAGCTATGTGAGTGGGATGCTTTGCTGATGCCTGTCCAAACTCTTGGTGGGAAGCTGGGATGCAGTTCCTCACCGCAAGGTGAGGAGTTCACTTGCAGTATGGGGTGAGCAAACCTGCATGTTCTCATACCTGTCTGACCTGGGAAGGATGAGCAGGGAATCCAAGTTTTGCAATATATTGTACTTCGTTGTGTGGTCAAAGGAAGAAAGGCATTCAGAAGTACTGTTCTAAAACCTAGAGCCACAGCTTTTCTGAACCCTAGGGGGAAAAAAGATCTAGTTGTTCTCGGCTCCTGCTCTCTGGAAAACAGGAATTGCTTGGCCAGGGCTGTCCCAGGGTTGATGGGACCACCACTGGCAGCACCGGTGGCAGAGCCTGTCGAGGCAGGATCTGTGTGCTGCTTTGAAGTTGCTTGTATGCCACTAAGGCCCTGTTGGTCAAGCTCGTCAACCAAGCTGCAGAAGTTTGAGTTGCTAGAGATGTGTCATGGGCTTGGTAGGTGATGTGCCTTCTCTTGCTCTGGAGAGGACGGGAAGGCCTGGACACACTTCTCTGTCCCACAATAACATGGCAAAGCTGGCTGCAGCAGCCCATGCCGTCTTCTTTTCTTGTGCAGTGACCTGGATTGCCCAGCAGCCCCACAAAAGCACTGTCCTGATCTGGTCAGGTAGGATGATTTGGACACAGGAACTGCATTTGAACAGGCAAGGATGTGTGTGGTTTGAGAACCACGCTTTGGACACTCCTATGCTACAATTGCGTGTCTCAGTGTTCAGGAACTCCTTGGCATCTTTTAGTCAAACTGCTCGTTTTGTCCATTGTTGTCTCAAGAAGGACAAAATGTTATAGTACTGTTTATACATAAGCATGACTGTGGTAGAAGATTAAGTACCCTACAAAACTTCTCGTTTTCCTATAAATGAGGTGGAATTTGCATATGTGGTATGAGTTTCTACTCCATATATGCGGCGATGAATAAACTGCTTCCTATGACCAGATCATCAGCAGTCTCTAATGCAATTATGTATTTATATGGAACTAGAGAAAGTTGTTGGGATTGAGACCAGCAAATGGCACTGCGCTACGACCAACGTGGCAGATATTTCTCCTGACATTTCCCACAGTCCTCAGCTTTGCCCGCTAGCAATGTCACGGCCTCAGCCACTGCTTTGCCCTCCAATACATGACAGTTATGCAAACTACGACGGAGTGCTATGTGCCCTTCCAGTGAGCACAAGGCAACCATGAGACACTTTGTGGGGTGCCAGGGGCCCAGCGGAGCGTGCCAGTACCCCAGCCGGAGGGTGGCCATAGCGCCATGAGGGGACACCATTTGTGTAACAGCTGTCGTACACTGAGCCAACATCTGGCATAATTCTGCAACTAACAAATATGATTTTTCTTCCACAAATAGTTCCTTGAGCGGTAGATCATGTACGGGCTGATTTACCGCAGTACTCTCCCATGCGGATTCTCTGGTTTGTGATAATTTCACCAAGGTGGCTCTGCAGCCTTTCCCTCCACAGCAGCGATAACGGAGAGTGTCTCTGCCTCCGCCTCTCCCCCTGGTTTCATGAAATAAAACGTGGTATGCTAGATCACAGTATGCTGAAGGCTTCTACCCTGCTACCAAATTTTGCTGAAATGGACCAACATGGTCAGAAGTTACTGGGGAATGGGAGCCAGGAGGAAATAACGCAGGAAGGAGAAGCATGTGGGCAATGGGAGCGTGGTGGAAACAACACGGGCAGGAGGCAGAAACTCCTGAGTCTCGTACCCTCAGGAAATGAGGGGAAAAAAACCCCAGTGGAATCCTCCACTTTGATGGCTCAATAGTATTGGTATTATTTCCTAGCCATGCAGACGTTGTCCATCTCACTAATAAGGTGTCAGTCGTTTCAGATTTGGACCTTTGCATATTTATAGCTGGGCAACTGTAGTGAGATTTTTGTGGAAACCTTAATGAGAGTGGACAGGGAATGGACATGAAACATGGAGCATGAAGCCTCATAGCTCTGAAGCTGCACGGAGAGGCTTATCAGACATATATCACAATCCCACCAGCTCTTACCTGTGCTGTTACTAAGCTGTTGTCATAGTATGAAGGCTGATATATAATTGAAGAACCTACATATTCATTTAACAATGGAAAAGGCGTAGCAATAATAAGACTGCCCCGTAGTGAGCCTCCTAGTATGCCTCTTCCTAGCAGAAGAAGCTTTGCAAGTAGCTATTTATGCTTTTACTCCGAATCTCATGGCACTGGTCTTGCTCCACAACGTTGGGTCTGATGAGATCGGATGAGGTTAAGTTGCCACGAATAGCTGCTGACTGGCAGTTTATTCCCTCGCTTGCTTACAATGCCAGACTCGCTATATGTCTGGGAGGCAAAGAATACAGTTAGGCTAGACAAATGGAATAGGAACCAACAACAAAGTGAATCCTGCGCTGTCATATACATTTTTTATTCACATTGCACATAAATCTCATCCAAGTTCATGGGAGAACTTTAGCATCCCCTTAAACTCCCATTTATTCTCCATCCTTCTCATTCATTGCACTATTAAGAAACAGATTTATTTTCTGAAAACTACTCTTAATCATTGTGCAAATAGCAATGGAACTTTTATACTCAAAGTAATAAATAGATGATTCGCATCTTAATACGAGACTGAAGATTATTCTGATTTATTTGTGTTTATTGCATCTAACACACAGATGCTATTCTCACTCTCTAATAGAAATGTTAATTATGGGATTTCATTATTCTTATTTAGATTTAGGGTTGTTTTTTTCTGTGCCACAATGTGCATGGGACAGTTCTCAAGACATGAAATGAAGATGTTCAGAGCTCCAAAATGCTAAAGATAGAGAAAAAGAAAATTAGGTTTAACTGGACAGGGCAATAATCTGAAGATCTGTGCAAAATCCAGAGTAATAGAGAGCATGGAATTCTGTCTGTTATTATGCTGGTTAGTGGTGAATCTCTAGAAGAATCAGTCATAGCTTTCGATGATAATCAGAACATAGTAAAGCAGGGGTATGGTCAGCTCCAGAGTTTATGTCCTTTGCTACAGAACTAATATTGTCAATTCAACTACCTCTGAATATGAGAAAGTGGATTGTCAAGTCCTGTTAGAGTGGCTCTTCTTGGATGAATAGGCAATGTTTTCTCTTTCTCCTGGTTATGTCTGCCTTTATTACTTTATACTGCCAAGGGCAGTATCTGGCCCTTGGAACTGTTTATTTCTTGTGTGCAGAGAGAAACATGACGCAATATTTTCATTGCTCCATTTTGCTCACACAGGTTCAGGTAATGCCAAGGAAACTATTCCTTTGATCAAATTGAAAGTCATACGGATCTTTGGTTCCTTTACCAGGGCTGTAAGATTTATTTAACATTTAACATTTTAAGGTATGTTTAATCTTCAGTAACCTGCTGGCATGCCTGTTCTTCAGCCAACATATGCATATATACCAGATAAGCATGTTTATATGTGTATATATATGCATATATACATATCAATACCCCGATATATAAAATATGTATGTGCATGTAGACTCCTCATCTGGGATTTGTCACTGAGAAGCTCATCTGTTACAATAAAACATAAACTCCAATAATAGTTTTCTCTCCAAACAAGGCTGTAGGCTATATCTACATCCTTATGTTGCAGAAGAATTACCTCCCACAGGCCAGCAAGAAGCTCTGATTCCACTAGCACCCTGGCTGACATTATTGCAAAGAGCCTTCCTGCCTGGGTCACCGTCACGAGTGGAGTCAAAGGGAATGCCTTCTGCTCTGTGGTTGTGACAGCTCACCGGCATTCATGGCGTTGTTTGTAAACTGGTCAGGAGATATGCAGTACCTGCTTAACTCGTGGTAATTTGAGCGTTTCTAGTCATTCGTCTCAAACCTGTTTTCTATATTTTTGTAGTCATAGTAACTGAATTCAGGGCTGCCTAAAAAAGCAATAATTGTTCCTTAAGCTGTTTTTTAGAAACAGATTTGTGTGCTCTATAAGCTGTTGGTAATGGGCAGACTCAGACCCTCTGAGTTTAACCCAATAAGCCCACAAACAGTTAAAAGGTGGAAAGCAGCAGTACCTGTTTTTCACTCACACTGAACTAGCATCTACTGAAATTGCTCTGCAGGTACCCTGCGTCCCCAAGACTGTAGGGTCCAAAGGGCTTCCGCACCACCTTGGCTCCTTCCCGGGAGTGGAAACTGGCCTGGGGATCCAAAGAGTCTCAGGCTTGGCACCGTGGAAGTACAATCAGGGGCCACTTCAACTTGAAGGAAATTGTCATTTCCTTAAATCTGGGATGATGTATCAGCCAGTCCAAGATATGTGAACTGGTAATAGATACTTTTAGCTGATAAACTCCTATGAACCCCTTCCTCCATTTATACAGGGCCATATCTGGCAACTGAACAGGGTTTTGATATATTTTTCCCGTTTCCATACATTCGTTCTATGATTAAATTCATAGCTGGCTGCAGTCATTTCCAATCCCTGGTCATAAACCAGGAAAGAGTCTCCTTCAACACATTCAGTTCACAGTGATGACACTGTAAGGATTTGTTCCAGCTCCTATATTTAAGAATGCATTTATTTGTTTGTTTGTTCGTTTATTACAGCACGCTTTGGTACTTTTCAGTAGCACCTCTAAACTGAAGTAGTTAATGTTAGATGCAACAACACCGGGTGGCTTCTCAGCACAGCCTTCCCAGATCACCTCAAATGGCTACAGCTTTGCAGAAAATGATGGAAGCATGTTGGTTTCTGCAGGAGTGGCCAGGACATCCACACTAACAGTTACTCTAAAGTCTGAGTTTTGTACTGTGTCACATACAGGCTCAGCGTTCAAAAATCCCACTCTATTTTTGAGTGTTACTACCATGGCTCTTCAGAGGTAAGTAGCAAATGTAATTTCTTTTGATTATATCTGACTTTGTATTTACAACATGTGGCACTATCCTATTTATTTAATAAGATCTATCTACTCCCATTTAAGAAATCTTTCTATTCAGATCTGTAAAGGGAAATAATTGCTCAGCTCTACTGAATGTCTATTATTAAGGGAAAATGTATTTAAAGATTTGAAGATACCCCTGCTGCACCCTTCAATGGCTTTACAATCTTTTCCTTGTGTTTTTATCACTTCAGCATTGCACTAGCTTTCCTTTAGCTTTTGATGAAATCACCGCCTTGATGAAATCACTGGAAAACCAGGCTCGGGGAAAGTGCTTTATCTGAGATGCCAAAGACACGTTTGTTCCAAAGATGTTCATGCTTTACAGTCTTCATATTTAGACCTCTCTGGTGATACTACGAAGTCTTTGCAAATGCTCATATTGTTTCTCCAGGCTTTGGGTTACATTGCTAGAGAGATGTTCCTTTGTGAACTAAGTGCTCTTTAAGGATAAAACGTTAATCAGAAGTCTTCAGAGTTACAATATCATCATTTTCATCATATTACTTTGAAAATACATAATTTATATATATATATTTTTTTTACTTATTTTCCTAGGGCATATGTAACAAAGGGCTTTTCCTGCCTCCTTGTTGAACTTCATAGCAATCATGTAATGGGGCAGAGCAGAGCCTCCAGCCAGCCCATTTGGCTGGATATCTGAAATTAAAAACCTCTTGTGGATTAATTTTTGGCATCCTTTTGCAGTCATACATTGTTTTACTTTCCCTCTCTTTGTACTTCTCCTTATTATGTGGTGCTCCCTTCCGACAAAATGTAGATAAAATGCAGATATACAAATGGAGAAAATTAACAAAGTAATTAAAAATAAAACTACTGGTGTCTAGTGGTATATACTAGCAGTATATATACATATATGCATATATAAACACATGCATACATGTGTATATGTGTGTATATATCCGTACACTGAAAATATTCCCAGCTTGAATAGGGAGAACAAGTTCTGGAAGGAGCTGCATAATATCTTTCACAGGAACAACCCCAGCTGACCCTCGAGGATGGTCTGATAGATATGAATTGCTACTGGCATTATGCTATTGGAGAAATAGGCTACTTTGCCAAAAAATGAATCCATTTAGTCATAAACACTACAGCTAAGTTGATTCAGGGTTTATCTAAAAAAGCCCAGCACGTTTGGTGTAAAATGAAAGGCAGAATGTTAATTTGGATAGCAATTGTTTTTCAATAATGCTAATTTGCACTAAACATCCTGATTTACATAAGCAAACAAAGGCCAAATATTAGGCCAAGGAGCACAATTGAAACTTGTGTTCGGTTATGGGGGGAAACAGGCTGCTGGAAACACAATTCACTAAAACCAGCTTTTTCAGCTTTTGCCAACTTTCAGTCCCTAAGCATTTTCCAGTGGAGGTGTGGACACCTCTGTCATTTAAACTTAACCCAGTACATGTATGCTTACTTTCCTTAATTGTCCTTCATAGATCCGTTGAAAGTAACCTGAGGGGTTCCTGGACCACAGGCTGAAAAACCCTGCAGTGCTCCCTCTGCTCGCTTCTCTCTCACTTTCTCCTTGGTTCTGCTGTTTCCCAGCAGATGGTATGACAACCATCTCCATCTTTGGAGTGATAAGAGTTTCTTGTTCACCCTGGTATTGTCCTAAATCTGCCTACAGGTGCTTCGCTGCTCTCCTCTAATGCTCCTCTTTTGACCCGTCTTGTAACACAGCTCCTGATGGAGCAGGTGGGGTTATTTCTCCTGAAGAACGGGCAGATTTCATAATCTGGTCCAATTTACGTCACTGCTCCTGGATCAAACTCCTGGATTCATTTTGTGCCTTAAGCCAGGAACTGAACTGATACCACCGATGGATAAAAACTTCCACTGTGAGCTTGTGCATTTGGGTATATCTGTGTTGACAGTTACGCAAAGGTCTCCCCAAGAGAAGCCCCACCATCGCTATGGACCCATAGGGCTCTGCTCCTCCCCAGCCCGCAGCTCCAGTTACCACAAGCCCCACTTCTCTCAGTCTCATGGTCAAAACAGACACCTAAACACAGTCCATCAACTGATTTCTTGAATCTGCCTCTTCCCAGCAAAAAAAATGGAAACTTTCATTTAAAAACCCAGCTTTTTTCCTCTGTTGTTTTTCAGTGCTTGGTGTGGTAAAACTGGAAACCTTGAGGAGGCAAATTGAAAATCAGCTATTATCTCAATGAAACATTTTTCTTTAATGGATGAAAAGTGAAATAATCTTTAAAGCAATATTTAAAATTATGTTACTGCTATTTCAGTTAAGTTCATCAAAATGCAACCTACAGCTAATACCTATTCACAATGAAGTTGCTTAATTCAATTTCTTGAATTAAGCAACTGTAATTCCCATATATCAAATTTATTGGTCTTGGCAGTGAATTAAGGATATACACGATATAATCCTGATTCTTCTGAGCTTATTTTCTAGAAATCTGAGTTTACCCTGCATCACTTATTATTATATATTACATCTTTACAACATTACATCATTGTCATCTATTAACATACTGTCTGAAAGCCCTGGGTATATAGAACTTTCTATTATGGTAACAATATTGGTTCTTTTTTTATTAAAATACACTTTCTCATTTGAAGGCATGAATGGCTATACACTTCCAGAGTCTATAACATGTACATTGGCTGTATTTCACATGGCCTTAGCTGTACAGGAATTAGTCTAGTTGGGTACCTAGATGCCCCCAGTCAGTGGACTTCTTGTGCCATTTCCTGACCCTCGTAGCCCATGCAGCTTGAAGAGTGGTTAGGAGGGAATGGGTGCCACTTGAGGTGCTGATTTCCCTTCATTAACTATGCAGGAAACACAGAGGTTGATTTAGAGACCTAAAATTTGGATGGATGAAATCAGATGTAATGAGACCTGCTCTTGGGATGTACCATGCCTCAGCCCCTAGCAGTAGGTGTGTTTGTCATTACCTGAAGTGAAGAACACACGCTCATTTATTGCGTAAACATATGTATGAGTCCTCTGTGCACTGAATAAATTGCACTTAATAGCTTGCCCGTTCTTAAAGAAGCAAAGGAAGTTTAGTTTCGATAAGCAGAGACCCAGTGAAGGCATTACCCTTTCTCCCCAAATTTCCTTCCCGGTATCTCAGAGAGGAGTGCCATCACTTCTTCCTTGTACCTTCAGCATTCAGCAACGTAGGCACAGAGTCAGTGCTCTGAGCAAACTGCAGCTGGATTACTGCAGCAAAAAATCTTGTGGCTGAAAGAGTTTGAAATACATAAATGCAGTCCCAAGTCCTCTCTTCAGCTCAGAATCCAGCATAGGCTTTAGGTTTTTTCATTGTACTGGGCTATGGTGCAGATTTGTGAGAGAAAGCTAAATAAAATTTAAAAATCTCACCAAAATCCCAGGCACTCCTTTGCAGTCATATAAAGGTGCAAAAATCCATGCAAGTTTTTTCCTTATTCATCTGTGACAGAACAGAATTAATATACGTGATGATTTACTATCTCTGAAGAGACATGTCCTTTTTATTTTTAAACCTAAGCAAAAAAGCTTCAAAGTGCAAATCCTTTAAAAAAAATAGATTGCTGGCTCCAGCAAAATAAAAGTCAGACTTTCAAAAGAAAAGCAGATGTTTCCTTAAATTAATTAGACAAACACTTCCTACCATTGGCACATGTTAGCATCCTGTAAATCACACTCCTATATTATTTTACCTTATCTTTGTATTTACCGCTCAGATCAAGGTTTAAATATATATATTCTATAACGAACCATTAAGATTTTCTAACCTTGTTGCGCTCTACCATTCTTGCTTATTGAACAGTAATAAAATTAGCCAAAGGGAACTGGAGGTTATACTAGTAACTATGTCAGAGAAAAGCAGTTGCTGCGCAGTCCATTTCTTGCTCAGGCTACATGTCCTTTTCCCGCTGGCAATCATACACTACACTGTGACCCCAAAGACTGTTTGCTATTTCTTTTTCACACATGCCTATGCAGGAGCATGGATTCTCTAGAGTGGGCTTTAGTTTGCCCCTGGCCTTTTAGGCATTCTTTCAAAACCTGTTCTTGCAATAGTAACCAATTAAACTAGTTACTAAGAAAGAAGCATGTTTCAGCACTTAAGTTAATTGAACTGTTACAAACCAAATATGATTCCAAATTGTTTCTGTATTCCAAATCACTTCATGCATGCAGATAAAATGAAAAAATTACTAAATCGTTTTGAAATGTGCAAATCAGGCATACAATACTGACATTCAGATCTGTGACTTGATCACAATGTAGTAAGTACCTTTGAAAACTTTGCTGATTTTAAAGCTGTCATATGAAACCCTTGAACCACTGCTTGATGTGATATTCAATAAGTGGAAGTCAGGCTGCAATCAAATCGTGGAACTGTCTGCATCAGGGTTTTACTACCAATTTACCCAGAAAATAATCTTTCCCCGATTCATTTCACAGGCCAAGTAAGAAAGGAGGAATGACTTAATGTATAAAGCACCATGCTTTATTCTTTGGGACCTTGGTTTGAGTTCAATTTGTGGTCCTAACTAAAATGAGCAGCTCAATCCCCAATGAACAGTAGTCCATATCGTTGAACTACCACACACAATTAGGCACAATTGGCTGTCTCTGCTTAGGAGAAGTTGAAGACTGATTTAGCATGGAGACTAAATCACTTCTTTCAGCTGTAAAGTGGGGTGGCCCTTTCTGGGACTCTGTGACAAAAAAACCCAAACCATATTGTTTCTTTATTTCAGTATTTCTTTAGTACAAGAAAAATAAGGGATAGGAAAAGCCTCATTCTCTTATAATAAAAGCCAGATGGCAGCCCTAATTTGCAGCTATTCTCTTTTATTAAGAAGCTAGCAACTACCATAACTGGCAGAGTGATGGTGAAAATACTGGTACAGGGAACAAATGGACGTCGCTAAAAAGAGAAGGGCAAAAATGATGAAGAAGAAAAGCAGTGATGCTGGAAGCTGGCTAAAGCTTTCCTCTCTGAATCCTGGAGCAGGAGAAATGCTTGCTGGGTAATAACATCTATCTAGTTACATGTCATACATGACCACAGTATTGAAGGGTTTAGCTGTCCTGGGATTTAAACATGTTGGTACTGGGATAAGCTGCACTTGTACAAAACAGAGTAGTGTAAACTATTTTGCCAATGGTATGAGTAATGAACCTCTAGCAGAGAGGTGGTTTGAGGATATCAAGACTTGCACTGTAGCACAGGGAAGAGACGGCGATAGCTGGACGGGTTGCGTGAGCAGCAGAGAGAGCTCAGCGAGGGGTGAAGGGAGCTGCAGAACCGCTAAGCAGGGGATTATAGGGAAGCTGAAGAGAAAAAAGAGCCTGCATCAGTGTGGTGTAAAGAGAGAATTAAATTAAGTCACTGGATCTATTTCACAATACACCAGCAGAGGATATTGGCTGGTACTATGGAAAAGAGAGATTTAGCATCTGTACCTAGAGCCTTCCTAAATCATAAGGATCAGAATAAGTCTCTACTATATTATTAGGAGTAAACAGGCTCTATCAAGTACTGGAAGACTGTTAGTGTGGTGCTCCACTTTGAGAAACAGGTCACAGTGGCTTGGCAGCAGGATGCACAGGCGTGGCTGCACTGCTTTCGGTACCTGAGCTGGTGCAATCGGGGTTACCTCCCGAGCTCCAGCTGGTCGGGGCATCCCCATGTAGCACTTCACCGTGAAATACAGCCGGGAGGCATAGCAGGTAGCAGAGAAAGCTATCAGCCCTTGCACTGCAAACTTTTGTTCAAATCTGTGTACTAACATTAAACCTCAGAGGAAATTCACAAGCTTTTATTTTTAACAGTGTTTTTTTTAGCTGTTCTCAGGGATTCCATTAATTTTCATTATGAACTATACTTGCCGCTTTCATCTCAGGAAGAAAAGACTGCGACTGGAGGTACACGGCAGCGCTCCCTTTTTAGTTGCTGGAAATAAGTTAATAAATGCAGTCACAGTACAGGGTACCATTCTCATTCCTTATTGATACCAACTATACTCTAACAATGAATTTCAAAGTGCTGCTGATGTAAACTCTACCTGAAGCCTGTTTGATCTCAGATAAGCATCTTCATCCCATTCTTCATTTCAAGAAAAGAAAATCTTACTGCACAGCAACATATTCATCTGCTTTGGGTTCAATTCAAGATAAGCCGTGCTTTGCAGAAAACCTAATTAATATCAATCAGAAGGAAAACAGAAATTGGAAGGAAATGTTCTTTCATTTCTTGATAAACAGATCACCCATGATACATACGCAAATGGACATACCAATTTGCTTTATTATGGAAGTATCAGAAAAGAAACGGTCCCTGTAGGGAGGATTTTTTTAAATAATAAAGGTGTAGTTGCACTCTTGCTCTGGTGTAAATAAGAGTAACTTCATTCTGTTACATGGGAGTTGAATGGTGTCAGACCAGAATTACATCCTGCAATGGTGGGTTTATTGGCATTTAAAAGAGTGTTTACTGCCAACACTCAGAATAATAATTATTAATGACAGCTCATAAATACATTTTTAAAAGTTCCTATAATGTGTTTCATGCATTTCTTTTCTCCTTTCTCCTCCCTCCTGCCAAAAAGCAAGCCATGGCTTACAACCTAAGAGACCTTATGGGCTTAGAATAGAACCTTTAGGGATAATTATTCATATTTGGAAAAAAATCTTGCAAAATCTAGAGCAGCTAGCTTCTGTCACAAGTCCACTTCACATAATAGCATTTCAGCTGACCTTTCAGGAATTTTGCTGTTGACCAGCACACTTTCCCACCCATGGATTTCAGTCTTGGGGCTGGCCATATAGCACTGGCTATATAGCTACTTCCAAATGGTGTAGGACTTGCTTTAGATCTGATTCATAAAATTTTCTTGCACAAAGCAGAGTTCTGCTCTTATCAGTGCTCTAGGTCATTTTGGAAAAGGGATGGTTTGGAGAAAAGGTCACTAAACTTCAGAGAGGTTCCTGCCTTGGCCATCAATCCACCTTCAAAGTCCTTGATGTTAACATTTCAAGTGACAGTATGGTATATACCAAGCTTGGGAAGAAATACAAGCATCAGACGGTTTAGTTTTATTAAGGCGTTGACTGAACAAAGAATTTATGTGTGTAAAATATCATTCCATTTGGCCCCAAGTGAATATAAAAAAGGAAATACTCCATTTTATTATTTCCTTTGAGCTTCCCAGTACTTCCAGCTTTGTTCTAGCTTGCCCTCAGCTGTCTTCATATGATGCAACTTTTTTAGCTGCAACATTACTAGGGTTTGCCCGCACAAAACCAACTGAAGTCTGAGCTGTTAATATACTAAATGTTTAAAGGAAAGATCCAAACACTGGATCATTGGAATGGCTGGTACATGATAGCTGAGGAAGCCCCTATTTCTCCCCTTAACACTCATTGATATGATGTATGTACGCACATCCTTTAATGTATTTCAGATGATGTCCCTTCACAGCCTCTCCTTTCCTCCATTTAATGATATGTTGTGTTTGCCTTTGAGAATGATTTCTTTTTGGCATCTTGTGGCATTTCTGAGGAAGTTTCTGATGCTATGAGTTTCTTTAAGGACACAGAAATCTGCTGCCCACACTGAAAGGACCAGTCCTTTCATTGCAAGAGGAAAAAATAAAAGGAAATAAAAGAGGTGGAAAAGCTGCCTTTAACACCATTGAAGGAGATATAAACATGAAGAATGGAAAGCATTGGCTGAAGGTGAAGCTCCAGACCTTGGACTAATTCCTGATTCAGCAAGTAAGCCATTAGTGCATTGTTACTTAGCCACTGGTCCATAAGCTGTTGGTGGTCCATACAAGTAATTCTTGTCATTGCTTGTTGTCAGACATCGTTAGCGGACTGCGAGCCAGTCCTTAGATGTTTCTGAAAATCAATGCATCTCTAACAGGGAAATAAAAAAAAAAAAAGATTAAGAGGCACCACACTGGTTAATCTTGCTTTCTCCTAATTTTTTTTCATTTCTTAGTGTTTATCTGCACTGACACTAAAATATGACCTATCCAGCCTACCTTTAACTGCAGAGTCTGTCTAGCAGTCTAGCTGCATCAATGCCATCTTACTGCCAAAATACATCCTCAGATTCTCTGTTTTCTTGAACCCCTGCATGCATATTTTCTGCTGAAGCTTCCCTAGCTGAAAGATAGCTAGGATATGTCTGTGTGGTATGTCTGTAGTAATAAACCTTAGCTACAGCATGGACCTACTTCACAGAATGCATTTGGGTATTGCATTAAGCTGTAAATAATATGGGAGGTATGCAGATCGACAGACTTACGTTGCTATTTTTCAAGTAACAGTGGCTTTGAGGCATAGTGCATGTATCTGTCAAAATAATACACACAGCTCTGCAGTTAACTATTTACAAAGGATTAAAGTTTAGCTCCTAATAAGATCTTCCCTCTGATGCTTTTGCATTTGCTACCTAATACCATGAGAAAAGTCTGTACAAATTATGAAGAGAATGTAGGAATTCATGCAGATCTGAAATATCCTCTTCAAAGGTGGATATCTGGGATAGAAAAAACAGTGCAGACAAAAGCATTTCTTGCACATTGTAAGAAGCAAAATAGAAGCAAACCTTTATTGAAGTTCAGGAGTGATTTAGACACATTTCTTTTTTTTGGTTGGGTTTCTGTAAGGCAAGAGAACCATAAAGCTGTAATAGTACAGCTCACGTTTCTCCCAGCACTTCAGATGAAACACTCTTGCCCTGCCAAAAAACCCATGAGCTATCTAAGGAGAAAAGTCTGTTTAAAGGTTGTGACTATATAAAAGCTGCAAGGAATTTGTATGAAGTTTACAGGTAAATATTGCCTATTTGCTTTTTTTTTTAATTTGTCTCTCCACCATTTTGAATATTTCTTCTCCCCAGCCTCCTTTTGGCAGCATATGATTCTTTGAATGAGGGAAAGCAGAGACTACATGGCTACTCCTCTGCAGCTGTGTTTCTAAGTTAGCCACTGTTTATTTTCTAATTGAGAACCATGTTAGCATATGAGCTCACCTTTGGTAAGCAATACTGTCATTCTGCACATATCCACTGAATAACTGGTATTTTGGAAGCAATAATGACTTCATTAAAAACAAAATGGAAACAGACAAATGGCATTTAAAATTTGGAAGATTACAGGGGAGTTTTTAAAATAAAGATTAAAAAAAGGTTAAAAGGTGTAGAAGATCATAGGTTTCCGGATGATATGTCCTTTCAGTTGAAATCATAGAGATGCTGTTTCCTCAAAGATAGAATATATTAGAATCTCACAAAACTTAAAACAGTTAATAATAAGGGTAGGATGATCAAATTAGTTCCTATTTAAACAGAACCCAGAAAAGTGGCAATTGGACTGAGGACTGGTACTGCTTTACAAATTCTATAAGTCTAAAAAAATAGAACAGGAGTATGTGGCTTTAAACAAGGATTTGGCATATCATACACTTGGTGGAAGAATGATAATCAGTTAGAATCATAGAATCATTTAGCTTGGAAAAGACCTTTAAGATCATCGAGTCCAACCACAAACCTAACACTGCCAAGTCCACCACTAAACCATGTCCCTAAGCACCACATCTACACGTCTCTTAAATACCTCCAGGGACGGTGACTCAACCACTTCCCTGGGCAGCCTGTTCCAGTGCTTGACAACCCTTTCGGTGAAGAAATTTTTCCTAATATCTGATCTAAACCTCCCCTGGTGGAACTTGAGGCTGTTTCCTCTCATTCTATCGCTTGTTTCTTGGGAGAAGAGACCGACACCCACCTCGCTACAACCTCCTTTCAGGCAGTTGTAGAGAGTGATAAGGTCTCACCTGAGCCTCCTTTTCTCCAGGCTAAACAACCCCAGTTCCCTCAGCCGCTCCTCATAAGACTTGTTCTCTAGACTATGTAATACCAGAGGGTCTGCAGGAAAGATAAGGCATTTCTTGGAGGGGAAGTAGTGGTGCAACATGTGACAGCATTCAGAGAGTTAAATTTTATGAATAATTTAAGCATATCAACAGATAGTATGGATTCTGTACAGATGGTAATTCTGTAACTACACGGAGAAATGACAGCACTGCCTGTTGACATCAGCCAGCCATTCAGGTTGGTTATAATACCTCGTTGTGACAAACAGCATGATCAAAGAGGCTATTATGATAGGATACTTCAATTGTAAATTAGGATGTAAAGTAAGATGTCACAGACACAATATGATGCCAAAGTTAAGTTTTTTGATGTAATGAATGATTGTTTAATGGAGAGACAGCCAGGAGTCCCAGAGGAGAAAAGCAGCTCTTTAATACCAGAAGATGTGGTTCAAAATTTTGCTATCAGTAAGCCAGTGCCTATGATGTACCTATATTCAAAAACCTTGCTTGAACAATAAAATCCAATGGAAAGTGAAAATTAAAAGTGAATATTTCAAAAGTGGAAACTTCACATTTTTCTTATTTAGCCTTTTACTATTTTAACTACAAATGCAGCAGCAGGACTCTTCTTGTTGCCCTTGATGTCCCTTGTAAGCATTAACTTCAGGTGAGCTTTGAATCCCCTAACATCATCCTTACATGCACAGGCCTTTCATATGTCCTTCCATAGACTGAGAAACAAAGAGAAATAGGAAACAAGGTGAGATCACAAGTGAATCTGTGGCAAAATGGAAAAATTGCTAGGGCCTATGATTCACAGCATATGCATAAAAGCTCTAGAAATTATCTTGAATTTGCTGAGGATGCTAAGTTATTCAGTTTAAGGAGGACCAAAACAATGGTAGACTGTTGCCAAGGGATTCTACAAAGTTTATAAATGCAATTTGACATGTGTTTGGAAAAAAGATCTAGACATTATATTCATAATGTTAGCTCAATGCTCTGTAGTGGTCAAGCAAAGATGAATAGCAAGAAGCACTAAGAAGACAGCAGCAGCAAACTTCATTATATCATTGTTTAAACTATTGTGACCACAACTTCAATATTACATGCAGTTGTCTCTCTTCAGTCTTGAAAAGTATATCTCAACATTAAAAAGGCTGGAAAAAGGAAGGATGATGAGATAACCAGCTTTTGTGTGAAAAATTGCTAAAATGGACAAGAACACTTCAGCCTGGAAAAAGACATAACTGAGGGACAGATGTGATGGACATGAAGAAAACATAAATGGAAAGAGGAAGCAGACAGAAAATTATTATTCACTGAGTATCATAATACCAGAAGCAAAGGACATCAAATCTAACTAAGATGTCTCAAACAGAAAAAAGGAATTTCAGTATGCTGTGAGCAGTTAGACTGTGGACTTCATTGTCACAGGAGGTCAGTGTGGTAGATGCCAAATTTTGCATGTGTTCAGAAAGCGACCTGACAAACTCATGGAAAGAAATCATCCAGAATTAGTAACACAAAGATACTCACGACAAGTCCCAGCTGCAGATCACTAGAAGGTGGAATACTTTATCAAGGGAAATAGCACTGTCTAGGTATTTCCATCTAGCTCACCCTGTCCTGACACTCCTCACTAGACTTTAAATGTCCTCATTAGACATTAAACACAGGACACACAAATACACAGAGCGTACAATCAGCTCTATGTTTGTGTATGATGCCCTTATTCCATAGAACAGGAGCAATGCTCAGTCTTTTCAGTTTTCCCAATTGGCCTATTGGGGCATAGAAGTAACCTCCACTGATTTTATAACCTGAACGAGGCTAAATCAAGCACTAGGATAAAGAAAGATGTGTTCCTAACAGCCATCAGTCTGTCCATCTTGAAATCAGCCCAGGAGTGCCAAACATGTGGCTGGGGAGAAACAGAAATAAAAAACAGAGGGAAATTAGTTTTCAATTGCTCATTTAGAATTGCTAGTTTCAATCAATGACAATTTTAAGGCATTAAACACATTCCAGAGTAACTTGTCAAAAACCCCCCAACCCTGCAGTTGCTGACATTCTCAGAGGTTTTGTAATAAGATCAGGGTCAGTGATGGGAAATAAGCAGGAAGATGAATAGGATGTCAAAATTAAATTGAGTTCCAGAAGAGTTATCTTAAGTTCCCAGAAAAATAGAAACTCGTGAAACTTTGACTCAAACTAAACAGGAAATGCATGTTTTAGCTTAGAAGGTAGTGGTAAGGCTGATGACTGTCTTTAGAGGTATTAACTCATGCTATTTTAGCAGCTTGAAAAACACCTTCATCCTTTGAATTCTAGAACAGAGAAGGTTCTACTTATTTTACATTCTAATGATTTCTGCTGCACCAACCTCTTTCATTTTTATACAGGAAACCCAGATTAATTGTTTCAACCATCTGACTATCCATTACAATCAGAGGATATACTTCTTGTTAAAGTTTCACAATTGTTTAATAAAATACCATTTTAACAACCCATATGTCCGTGTTTTTGTTTTGTTCTCTTTTGCTAAATGTTGTAGCACTTTGTCTTCTGGAGTGTAAATACACTATTGGCCAGGCTGTCATTAATCATCATTGTTGTCAATGAACAAAAATCCAGTGAGAAAAAACAATTGAATGCCTAGGACTGCAGAACAGTTCAGGTTTCTGAATGACCATGCTGATTAATAATGTTACTTTCATTTGGGGATTTGTCTATGCACCATTTATGAATTCTGCTCAGGTCTGTGGTCTCACTATATATTTATGCCATTGTTTAAGATACTCTGTCTACCTACTTCTTGGGCTCAAGGAGGCAGAATACTGGGTCTGAATAAGAGCATTAAAACTGTTATTAAAAACAGTTAGCTCTTCTCCAACCAAAATCATGTAATGACTTCCTTACAGGAAAACACGTTTTTTCTGGTTGTCTGTGGATGAAAACCTAGAGTTTTAAGGACAAGAAAACCCTTGAAACAAACAAAAAGACCACGGAATGTATAAAGGCAGGGCTAAGTAAAGAAAGGCTTGACAAGCAGGGAGTCACACGGGAATAGATTCTGCACTGAAGTTAAGGACTGCCAAGCTAACAGGACCACTGGAGAAAGTGAAATAAAGAAAACACAGCATTTCAAGGGCTCACTCTGAGCTGGGTAATGCAGTCTAGCAGGAGGGACCTGGAACTCAAAAGGTCAGTAAGCTCTTTGGGACTCTGAGGCAGAGGGTGCAGATGGAGATGTTGCATGTTTTACATAAAACTGTACGTCTCCTGGTCTGTGTGAAATAAACAAAAATCATGTAGTAAGTCCTGTCTATTTGCTTTGAGTAGCTTGACAATGTTAGACCAGCAGTGAAATTGCCTTCATGAACAAAGGTATGGGAAAGGATATTTTCAAGCTTCTTAGGAGGTCTCTTTTGGAAGAGACTGTCTCCTGTTTACAGGTAAAGCAAGAAACACATAATGTTGTATTTAATAAGAGTACTGAATGAATTAGATCCAAAAACGATGGCTGGAGGCAACCCAGGAACAAGGGAGTGCTTACAAGTCCAGAGACCCAACTTACAGGTACATCACAGCAGCTTGGGGGAATCCAATGAAGTGACTGGATGAGCTTCATAAAAAACGTTTGAGCTCATGTCTTAACCAAGTTCACAATACAAATGTTCAGTCTTTTGTGTCTTCTGCCATATTCCAACTACTGGCTTAACTGCACTGTTGCTATAAGTACCTAGTAGATTGATTTTATAGTTACACTTATCTATATCAAATTAGTGCTGTTTTCTCCCCAAAACCTTGGGATTTTCATTTAGGTTCTGCTCTTAGCTGAAAACCAGCATTTTATGTCTCTTTAATCTACAATACAGTCTCTTAACTAAATGTCATTTCACACCTTCTTGGTTCTCCAATAAGGTGTTCTTGCCTTACTACTCTCTAAAAAGCGCTGTTGTAGGGACTTAGAGCATCATTAGTTTCTATGCTTAAAGATGGAAAATGATATATAAGAACTAAGCTTTATTATTCTTAATGTTTTCATATGCTTGCAGGGAACTGAAAGTCCACAGGGGATAGAAATAAAAATGGAAATATAGTAACATTTCACTAATATAGGAGTGGCTGTGAGAGAATGAATGTTATGCTCCTGAGATCAGGGAATGCTCATGTAGAAAAAGACTGACTCACCTGAAATCAGAAACCAGAGAGCACCTGCATGTGCTAGCTGGACACGTAGGAAAATGCTGGACTCCCTCACTATGTCTTCTTACACCTCTGAACTTGAATCCCAGGACATGAGACTGCCTATCGGATAATGCAAAACATGAGCTCACATGTATCAGTCTGTATGACGTGTGTGTGGGGGGTAGTTGTGTATTGGGTGTGGGTCCTTGTGCATCATGTCCCACAATGAGGGATCGGTGGTGGGGTAAGACTGTCGGTGAAAAATACACGACTGCAAGGGTGTACATTCATCCACGATCATGCTGGTCAGTGACTGCTGCTTTGTCAGGCTCAGGGGCAACCTGCTATTCCTCCTTTTTCCCCTGGAATGGGCCACTAGTCTTCTCCTCCAGACTGAATGCAATGACGCAGTGACATCTGTGCAGATTTTTTTTTATATATATATATATATATATTAAAAAATATATAAATCTGTGTATATATATATACATGAGTCTTAAGAAAGTATTAAAATGATAAGTTTTCTGTGTTAACAGTTTTTAAAGAAAAGTTAGATATTCTGGGTCACTGTGCGGGAAGTTTATTTACTTCAGTAATTTAAAATCTAATGACTTTCATGGTTAATCCTGTTTCCTTTGCTGCTGCTTTATCTCTTTTGATAATGATGTAAGCTTGAATGTAAGTGTGAAGGGCATAAGTTTATACCTGGAAAATCGCTGAGGTCCTCTATTTGATCATGCAGATCTGCCTCACAAAGACCTGAAACCTTGCAAGGGACTATGTGCTACCTTTATTCCAGTGACAACATCAATTTCTTTTGTGATGCTCTCATTGAAAATGAGAATTGCCTGCTTCCTAGTCCTAGAAATACATAATTTCCTGTATATTTCTTCCCCCTACTTATTTCAATCCCTTCTCTAATCTAGCTCAGCATTATATGTATCAGCACTGGTGACAATTCAAGGAAGTGAATTTAGAGAGATTCTCTTCACTGACTCCTTCGCTGTTGACATCAGAGGCAAAATTCAATGATTTCATTAGTACAGAGAAACTGCTATAAATAACTAAAGTCAGAATACAGAAAATGGGAATGGTTAAACTATCAGAAGAAATGGTTCAAGGTACCTGAACACAAATTTAAAAGGAAGGCCCACGAGGAATAGAAAACGCTGGAGTAAACTGAAGTTCTTCAGTGTAGGTATATACTGATTTCTCAGGAAGTGTTCTCGGTTTAACATTGGTGGGATGAAGGGTTTCTCCATATTTCACTATTCTCTTTGGCTCATGAATGTCAAGGGCAGTTTGTGTTTCTTTTTGGGAATGAGATGTCCTCAGAAGTAGCTGAGCCATGTGACACAGCCATGACTCATTTCTTGACTCAGCTGAGTTCAGAAAGAATAATGGAGGATGGTAGATAAAGCTAGGGCATGAAATAGATCACCATTTCAGTCGGTTTGTGTGCTCTCTAAATTAAGTGGGCAAAATTCTGAATCTCAGAGAAAAAGTAGATTATGGTAGCAATTTGCATGAACACTGCAAAATCAAAATTTCTCTGTAAAGCTGTAAATTAAAAGAAAAAAGAATAATTTTTCACCCATTTAATAGCTTGCATGTAAATGAATATAATTCAATTTTTTGTATTGTATTGCTTCTCTATTGAATTAAGTCTTTGTCCCATTTAAAAGCCCCATCTTGTTCTGTCAATCTCTGAAGCAGCTATTCAGCAGCCAACCAACACAACAGAATTTCTCTATGCTGAATGTTCTTTTTCATTTTTGCATTGTATCCTAGTCTTTTATATAATGGTGCTTTTTGCATTGTATCCTAGTCTTTTATTATAATGGTGCTGCTAGCAGAACTATAGGCAAGCGTGTGTCAATATTTCTATGCCAATCCCTGTTTTATTAGTAGATGTTTGTAATAAGACCATTCTAATTTGTATAATCAAGATGAAGCTAAATACAATTATTCTCCATCCTGACACTAATTTCCTCCAAAAAAATGTTTTATTTTCTCAATCACTTTTAAAAGACGGACAATCAAAAGCTAAAAAAGTGCTGAGGTTGCAAAACTCCATGTTGCTGGCCACTCCTCCTCAGGTAGAAGGGGGCAAGAAAGAGCATAAGAGACCATGTAGACATTTAACTCAAGTATTTTGATACAAAACACTGAGACCAGGGAACTCCTTGTCGTGGCTGAAGGAACTCTTTTTCTTCAGAATATTTTGACCTTGGTCTACAAAGTAAGAGACCATGTATAGCTGCAGATGTATTTTATTTTCCATTTACATAATTCTGTACGCAATTTGTGTTTTACATTGTACACTGTTTTGGGGTTTGTTCTGTTTTTCCTTTTCCTCCTCATGAGTGCAGAGAACGTAAATGACAGTTGTGTCTATGCCATGTGTATTTTCAGGAAAAGTGTTTGCTACTGACCATGGCTATGAGTGTGAAGGGAAAAGATAAGCTTGTAGAAAGTACGGCCTAATTTGCATACTATTTTTAGTAAAGACCAATTCTTTCATCTTTGTGACAACTTCACTTCTTGCACAAGGTGAACTAAAAATAGAATTTGTTTTGCCCTTGGTAGTATACAGCAATGAGCTCTACTGCAGCTGTCCAGCTTTCAGATCTGCCGAGTTTTGAAGTCCAGAGTTCTTGACATTTGCAGACCTCACAGGCTCTCTTAAAATAATCCTGAAAGTTCAACCAATGACCAAAAGATTGCTTGAATTCCACCTAATACCATGGTAGATTTTCATAGAACCAGGCTTTTCTTTCAATGCTGAAATTAATAGTCTTAAGGTAAATCATTAGTATGCTTTTAGCTTACAGTGATGCCTACGGACGTGAGCCTAACAGCTTGGTGCTACAAAAGAGCTCTGTCCTGTCTTCTCTTCTGCCTCCTTTTCCCTCTCCTGTACCCATCTGCATGCATCCTGCCCTCTTCCTTGCATAAGTTCAGATGGGTTTTGGCCTTTCCTGTGGGCTGATTTATCCACTAACTAAACAGGCAGATAACTACATTTCTGCTGACTTAGTTTTTCCTTGAGCCAGTGAGCTGAGTCAGTTCAGACAAGCTCTGATGGTAAACGGTGGGCACACACAGCCAGGAGCGCTGAGATAGAAGGGGTGTGTGTGTGTGTTTAGGGAGGATGTCCCCTTTCTGCCGGTAGTGAATTGTGAGATTGTCTCATCCTATTTCAATGACCTGCACCCTGTATAATCTGCAATATAGCAAAAGTGTAGCTACTGCCATTTCCCCTACATACTGGGCCAGAATTGAAGTTCAGTGATCTTTCTGTAACAAGTATTTGAAATATTTTCTTGCTCAACTTCATTGTTCAAGTTCATAGCCTGCTTGTGAAAGTGGCTTGTTGGAACTGCCTCTCAGGGGAGCGCTGGGGCAGTCGGATTATCACCATGCTGTGCAACCTGGATGATACATCTGGTGCTGCTCCTGGACCCGCACAGCTTAGCATCACATGCTATGATCACTTGTAGGCAGCTTGTTATAAAAAAACTCAAATAGCTGCTCAAATCCTTGAGCTGGAGGAGCACATTAGACCTGCCAGACTAAAGCTTCACCATTTATTTTCTTCCAGTGGGCAGAAGAGGAGGGGGCTTACGCATGAAATTTCACCCCTGGATAAATGCACACCAGGTGAAATTTGCATTTATTCATATTTTTTATCTGAGTTTTGCACTAAAAATCCCCAAATGAATATGAATATCGGCCTCTGTTCACAGGCTTGCTCTTTACGCTTTCCCATGGTAGTAAATTTGACTCCTACTAACGGCAGGTGAAACTGCTCTTCATGGAATAAGAGACTGCTTAAAATCTTTAACTCTTTTCTTGATGGATTGGTGCAGCCATTTGTGAATGCATATGTTTGAAGTTTCATTTACATTTTTAATTAATAACTCCATGTGATTTTTTACTATATGCTGTTGCTTTACCACAAACAAATAAAGCCCCCACTTTGGTAGGCTGGTGAGGACGAACCCTCCCACTCTTATCCCATTCCCCTGATGATGCCAGTGACCCTTTTCTGCACCTGTTGTTATATGACTTCATTTTCTTGGCCGTAGATGTCTAGAAATGTACCTAACTTTCTGGATGACAATTTTCCAGAACTACAGTTCGAATAAAATGATGAAACAACTTTAAAGCATGAAAGCTTTCCTATTTCTGACTCTATTTCTTTGGTTATGTCACAGGAACCCATTTTTAGACATTACTTCTGAAATACATCTCGGTGTTAGCTCATGAAGATATAAGTTCAGCAATATGGATACAACCTTTTCTTCCCTTTTCTGTTCCTTTTATTTCCAAGGGACAAACTCAGGGTTTATGCATGGGTTCATGCAGTAAAACATTGCTCTGTAGCAGTTTGTGGTTTCTGCTGGTTTATTCCACCCAGAGCCCACTATTCTGTCTCTGAGTTCATATTGCTCAGTGCGGGTATCATGTTCTGTCCCTTCCTAAGAAGACTGAGTAAAAGTGCAGAGTGATGTACACTTAGTGTGACTGAAGGTGCTGGATGTTCGTTATGTGCTTGACAGTGCAAAATGTTACCAAAGTACCATGGAGTCGGCAGCATATTTAATGCCCTACCTTTTACACTGCAGTGTTTGGGTTTTTTGTGTTTATCAATATTTCCAGTTGTGTAACACAATCTTTTTTAATGCTTAATGTCTCAGTAAATATGATTTTCTTTCAAGGAGTTATGGTCCTCTCTTTTAAGTTAACATTCAGTGCTATATTTTATTAAACGTTCATTGCTGCTTGGCAATTCCAATCAATCAAGCACCGTCTCTCTATTCTGTTGTTGTACTTTCTACCAGTGGAAAAGTTTAAGTACCCGTTATTTTGGGTTGAAAAATTGAGGATATAAACTCTGCAGAAACAGCTAATTGATTGACGTAGTGGAATGCTCTGTAATAGAAGAGTTTTTCCCAGGAAAAAAATAGTTAATCCTAAAATCACAAAATATGTACATTTTCAAAAGAAAAAGGAGTAGTAAAGGAATTAAGTTAATTATCACACAATTACGGTAATGGAAAGAAAAAACCTAATCAAACATGAACAGCTTGTATAACCATTAACCAGGCTATGGTAAACCATTACTTAACTCTGACTTAAGAGATCCATCATGGGATTCATGGCAGCCAGTTAACTAATGCTTAAACAATTCCACAGTAATTTAAAGCTGTGGTAAATGGCATCACTCAACCAAGCAGTCACTCTCAACAGTTATTTTTAACTGGTATGAAGTTATGCTAACTCTCTCCTCCCTTTCCTTGTCTAAACTGCAAATGCTAACAAGTCTTTACTAGCTGTGTGACACAGTATGAAGTCCTTTACTGAAGTCCAGGCAGAGGACATTCATTGTTTGTTTTTTTTCTGGGGGGAAAAAAAAAAATCTTCACTGAAGAGTAGTGGCAAATGAATCTGGCACAATCTCCCTTGGCTGAAGCTGCATTTAATCTCTTTACAAAGATATAAATCTTTATATTTATTTCCTCACCTTTAATTATTTTTTACTTTAAAAGTTGTTCAAAAATTTATATATTATTAAGATCAATCTAACTGCTGCTAGCTATCCAACTAATTTTTTTCTGCATTCTCACTGACTAATAATCAGTCAAACTAGGGGAGGGAGGTGAGCTGCATAAGGGGGGTAAAAAGTTGACTAAAGTGAACATGACCCTGGTGAGTGTTGAAGAGGTAGTGGCAGACTAGTGAGGCTACCACTGGAGCATTACAGTGGCTGAAAAAAGGCTCTGTATTTGTTTAGTATTTTTACTTCTAACCTGAGGATCAAAAGTGGGAATGAACTGATAAATTATGCTAGTGATACAAAGCTGGGTGGCATTGCCTTTGCAGAGGAGGATCAAAATATCATGCAGGAACAGCTGGATCACTGAGGATAGAAGTAAAAAGAAACAGATGAAATTTAACAGTACAAAGTTCAAGGTCATGCAGTCACAGCCCAACAAGAATTTCTGCCAAGAACTGGTAGCCTATATTTTGGAAAAAGCTGAAGAGAAGGAAAAGACTTGAGCCTACTGTCTGGTTATAGGTGAGCAGGAAAATGAAATTCCTTCTGTGTTTTTTTTGGCAGTAAAGCCACTTTCTGTGCCTTTCGTCCCATGTCTCACAAGGCACGTGTTCCTGTCCCTGTGCCACAGATTACTGCCTTCTCACTGGTGCCAATGCAACAGGATCACACTGTAAAGTAGATGATGGGAAAAAAAAAAAAAAGATGTTGGAAGCTGTTTCAAGTGAAGTAATTGCAAAATGTCCAGTGCATATATGGAGGCCACGCCATGGAGAGTGCCGCGCGCAGCCCCAGTCAAACATGTGCAAGAAAGATTAATGCAAAGTGGAAGAGGCGCACGGGAAGACTACGAGGTATATTTTGGGGAAGACATAAAAACTTCCTGGCTAGTTTTGCTTAGCAAAACGGAGTCCCAGAAAGCCTCAATTTTCATAAAGGTATAGGGGTAGAGAAGAAAGGGTAGATAAAAGGGAGAGAAAAACTATTTAAACTGTTGGAAAATGTTACCGAGACAACAAATCGATCCAAAGTAGAATTTATTTAACACAGGCATATTTTGCCCTGCGAATCAGAATTGGGTTCCTAACCACCAGGTCAGTAAACGGGGGAGCTCTGGTCCTGAACCGTCTGCCTGGTACAACAAAAATCTATTATTGTTGGACTGGAGATTGATTTGTTATGAAAAATTATTTGATATAGAGCCCATGATAGCAGGGGCATGAACTGTCTCAGGAGGCTTCCAGTCCTATATTCCTGGGCAGGAGAAAGCATTTGATGTAGGCAATATGCAGAGGACTGATCTGTAACAAGTACCTGACAAGAGCTTTTATGCTTTAAAATTTAAAAGTTCAGAACTGGTTTTTGCTTTCAAATACACATATTTTTCTGCAGACATTGTCTTATGAGGCCCAGGGAACAAGAACTGATTCTGTGAGAACCAGCTGAAATGTTTAATGTATGGCTGATTATAGGTGACATCAGTAAATAACGACACAATAATTTTCTGTATTATATATATATTTTTTTTTTCCCTAGAAAATCAGGTATTTAGAGAAGCTGGAAAAATAGTCAATTTAAACAAACTCTCTTCTACAACCGGCAAGGCAGCACAAAAGAGCTTACAAGAAGAAGACAAAAACTCTTGCGCCGATTCTGACACCCCGCTGCCTACCTCCCAGCCCCAGCTAGTGACCAGTGTCAGCGCTAATGAGGGGGAGACGGCAGCGCACCTCTCTTGTAGCTGCTCTTTCTTCTTGTAGCACCGCTGACGACCTCCCCAGAGCGCATCTCTGAATAAGCAAGCTATTAGCACGGAAGAGCTCACCTCATGTAGCAAGTCTGGGGGTTGCATCGTGCCTTCGCTTGGACACCGGTGCTCCTGCTAATGAGGAATAAAGTGGTAGACTTGGCCATGCTACCGCACGGAAAAGGGGAGGGCGGGGAAGAGAGAGATGGAGAGGAAGATGACAGTCTGGTGTTATTCCAGGAGGTGTGGTGTGTTAAGGGTCAGCATGTATAATTGTCTTGTTACATCTCAAGATTAAAGCGTTTGAAAATTAGTTTAAGATCAGTTATTGAATAGAAAGGGCTGCAAGGGGAAGAGCATCATTCTTCATTACATAGGCCTGAGATGAGATCCAAATCAGACCTGCCACATATATTCTCTCACCTGCACATGCTTGTAGCCAGAATAATGACAGCTTGATACCTACCTACATGTCAGTCAGTCTCTTTACCCCAAATAAACTTTTCCTTCTATGGTATCTTTTGCTTCAAAGCAATGCTGACAAGGATTTATTGAATTAACCTAAATGGCTTTAAGCCCCAATTCATGCTGGTGCAGCATGTCTCTATCAGGGGTTTGCACTGGTATAACTAATTGATTTAGTTACAGATGGGAAAATTTTCTTAACAAGAGAAGGCCTAAACTGCTGGCCAGGCTGCCTTTGTTGTTTGCAAGTAATCTCCTTCAGCCCGTTGTTAGCATAAATCTGTTCTGTTTTGGATTCCCATAGAGCTAATTTGCACAGGAGTCACACAATAGCATGGTTTACATTTCTTGCTCCTTTTAAAAATGGGACTGCAGGATTTAAAAAAAAAGGACTTTTCGCAAGTTGTCTGCATTTCTGTGAATATTTCATTGCCTCCATCTCAGTCCTCATGTATAGTGTGGAAGAGCAATTCATTTGATAAATGAGCTTTTTCTAATTGGGTGCAGAGGGCAGAATGTGCGGTTCTGCTCCCAGAGTGGCTGGACTGGACGCACAGCACCCTTTGAATCACATTTCTAATACAAAATGTTATATTAACAAACCTGACAGCTGTTTCCTTTGGCTATCCTGTAATACTCGAGATGAATTTTCTTTGTTGATATCAGTGCTAAGCTTATCTGCTACTGTGTCCATGTGAGCTCATCTGAAAACCCGTGCACATGTGTGAAACCAACATGATAAAATCCAAGTTGATGTTCACAGAAAATGTACATGTTCTCACCTGAATGAAATTAAATTGAAAATTAAAACAACCTTTTTTGGGGGAATTAGATATGAGTTCCAAGTTCAGGTAAATCAGGTTTGGAGGCTTGTTATATACGGGTGTAGAACCTGGGACAACTGGATCTTGGTCCTATTTATTTTATACACACATTTGTAACCATAATGGGTTACTGAAAGCTTTCCTATTTATTTTAAAAGACACTGGAATTTGGGTTCATTTTTTTAAGTCCATTTATGCACTTTCATATCTAGTACTCTTTTCAGGGGAGCAGTGCTGAAATCTGGAGACAGTGATACAACCTCCAGTAACCTCCAGCAACCTCCAGCAATCAATAGCACTCCTCAAAACAAACAGTGTTTTAGGAAACTTTTTACATAGGATAGTATGGAGCATTAACAGATCATTTGGCTCTGTTTTTTACCTCTCCAAAAGTTGTTTTTTCTTCATTATCAGCTTGATTCCTCTTCAGTTCTAGTCTGTTCCATTGTTCCAGTAATTATGAAGTAGAGATGGTACAACTGAATGGACCCAACTGATTCATATTAATTTAGGGAGTATATAAACATTGCAGTCTTTGCCACAGCAAGAACTGTATTTTCCTTGAGATCATTTATGCTCTTTGTATATTTGAACAGTATCCATTTTGCAGTCTAATCCTACGAAGAAATGATCAGAAAGTGGGGCGTTACAGAAGCTGATAAAGAGAGATTTGTAGGTGAGTACATCATAGTAATATTTTATTTGCCTAAATCATTAACCTATATGTCTAAAATAGTTTTAAACTGTTCATAGAATTGAAAAATAAAAGGTTTTCAAAAGAAAATAAACATGGGTAGGAGATTTTTTACTATGCTAAGTAGCCTTGTTGCTGCCTTTTTGCTCAAACTAATTCTAAAGAAAACATGTTTCCATATCAGGAACAAATAATTCCATTCTCTAAAGTATATTGTTATGGCTGTATACTTTTTTTCTTATTTATTGTAAAAAGATAGACATGAATAAGTAATGCAATTTTCAAGGAGAAGATGTTGCTGCAGCCCAGAAACGTGAACTTTTATGATACAATTTTGTATATTGCAAAGACTTAGTTGTGCAACAGCCAGAAGTCAGGCACAGGCTGAAGGAACAGAATTCATGGTAATAGGCATCGATGTTCCTTATACACTAAACAATGCAGTTAGGCTCCAGAGATGGGATTTATAAAAACCACCATGGTGTGGGGGGAAGATTTAAGCCAGTCAACAGCACAAGCCGTTTCTCCATCCATCTTTTATGATACCAGGCCTTTTGCAGTTCTTCTGTGTCTCAGCTATTTTAGTTTGCTCTCACTTTCTTAATTTTTCGTGATTTCCACACTCTTTGTTTTCCCTAACTCCTCTTTTTTATTTACTCAGTGCTGAATAACACCACAAGGAGATTTTGTTCCTATACATCTCCCAGTCTTTCCCTAAGCACCCCACATTATATTATACAGCAGTGAAGTCCCATGCGAGTGAAAGGTCAACAATCTCATGGACTTCATGGGAAGTGCTGCTTTCTGGATGCCCGCATTTCTCTCTCACCCATCTTTTCTGCTTTTTCTGCAAGAGAAACTCCTGGCCTTTCCTTACCTAAAAGAGCGCTAAGTTTATTATGCAGGCACCAGAAAGCACTTCAGGAGTGAGTTTGTGCTGGGGTGCTTGCTACCCCTTGATGACCTACAGCCCCTTTATCTTTGGAAAGAATTCTAGCCTCTGAGGATGTGCACAAAGAAGAAAATGGGGCTCAATGGGGAGAAGGCTGAAGGAAGCAGGAGCTAGAAGAGATCTTCCCTTTCTCTGGTGGAACACCCAAGGATGAGTTTCATGCTTTCCTTGGGCCAGGGAAGCAGAGAGGAGATTCACTGATTTGTCAAGTCATTGAGGACATCTGTGCCAGGATCTTAATTCAGGTTTTCCAAAGCCCACTGTAGTGTCTGCTCCAATTCATCATGCTCTCACATCTTTTTGGTGCAAAGTAGATCCTCACTCCTAACCTATGGACATCTCTGGACACCCATAGAATTGCTAAATAAATGAGGACTAGAGTCATCATCACAATAACAATAACATTTGTTGACTACAGGAGTCCCACATACACTATGGAGGTGGATTTACGAAGGAGGTTATTGGTAGCTCCCATTCTGACATGCAGGCCTCACATCTAAATTGCACTGGCTCTAGCCACTATATCAATACATACCATGTATTTTAATACACATTATATCTTCTACAATAACATATTGATGAGAAATATATTATATATTGCATATGTTCTATAAAACATAATGTGACATATTCTTTTTCAACAAACAAGGTAAAATGACACTAAAAGAAAAATAAAGGACTTATACTTGTTTAAACTTCACATAATGGCTGTGTCCTTGAGGAGCCAATACTGATTATATTGAAAAAGATTAATCCATAAATAAAATGAAAAGAGTGGGGATGCATAAAGCACAGAGGATAGAGAGTGGCTCGCTGGAGTCTAAACTCACCTGCTCCTTTCTTACTTCTGATGTCCGTCAACATGAGTAAATTATGTTGCTGCTTTTTCATCATCTGTTTTCAGGTCAATGTCAAGCACTATTAATAATGTCTTAGAACACGTTTTATAGTAGAAATAGCTGACCAATGTGGAAATGAAAAAGGACCCTCTTGGCACCTCGGGCATGCATGGAGGGAGAGCACAAGAGTTTATAGAGTGATCTAAGCAGACCAGCTGGAGAGTAAGTAGTTGGCTGAACAGCTGATCTGAGAAGAAGCCATCACAGGAGCAAGTATGGGTCCTGGATGCCTGTGGAATGAGATGAGGAAGTAATTTTATTCATATACATACTCTCATCCTATGAAGACTTGTTTATGTATTAATTTCATGTCAATGAGTAGCCCTACTGACTTCATTAGGACTACTTATGTGTTTAAGATTAATCACATGCTTATGTTTCCCCCTGCTGAAGATAAATTTTCAGGAAAATTGTTCTTAGAACATTTTTCACCTTACATTAATGTACTGCCACAGATCTGAGACCTATAGTATTGCTTACCAGTGTAAACTCTGGTCACCCACAAATCACCACAAATCACCCAGCATTGGACCTGCTTTATGGGAACCAGGTCGACAATTGGGCCTGCAGCCTTTCGCTGAAAACGGAGCAGGACACACTGGAGCCAGGGAATGGCAGAGGGTGAAGGTGAAAATAGCAGGAAACTGAAAAAAGAGCAAAGGAAAGTTGCTTAGAAGAGCTCCTGGGGGCCAAGGAGCTTTGAAAGAGTGGACAAATATAGCAAGGCAGAGTTATATGTTATATTTAATATCAGCCTTTTCAATAGGCAAAATTAGCACTGGTTTAATATTGGAGCCATGCTATATTTGTTTCTACTGCATTAAAACACCCAACATCTAATGTGCAGTGTGGTAACACAGAACCTTTTGTTACAGAAAAAAAATACTCTGTTGCTTGAATTAGTAAAGTTTTATTTGTTTATTTTCAATAATATAAACATCTATGGATGCTAGCAGTCTAATTTCTAAGTGCCTGACTTCTGAGTAGAACCTAACTCCCCCTCGTAAGGATCTAAATTCCTTGTTGTTCTTGAACATGTCAAGCTGCAGCCGGTAGGAGGTGACACTTGGGAGTGTGACCCCTTCCCTCCTCTGGTACCCACTGCTTCACTCCCAGTGATAGGCAAGTGCCTTCTTCCACTGGGGATCATAAACCTGGAATCTTCTCCTGACAGCAGTCTTCTGTAATGATTTCTTCAAATGACTGATCCCAGCTCTCTCTTCTTTTTTATGGTTCAGGCAGGGAGAGGTCATTTCCTCAGTTCCTATTAAAGATCAGAGCACTCGCTGAGGAAGTGAGACACCCAGGCTCAATACCTTCCGCAGTATGAAATGGTTCAAACACACATCTCTCTAATTAGTGGGGAGTGTGCAAAGAAGCCTCTTGAAACTCTTTGAGAACTTTGGGGTTCAGCTGAAAGAGCCATAACACACTTACCAGAGGCGGCGTGGACTGCGTCCCCCACGGGCGCTGTGCACAGGAACCTGGCTGAATGCTCTAACCAGCAGACTGTTTTGCAAATAGGACTTTCTAAGAAGAGATGGGGTGTAGCTGGTGCTTTGGATTGCGGTGGAGCGTTTGGTGGGAGATAAGCATTCATTGCCCCAGGATAGGCACTTACAAGCATATCTGGGAAAACAAATGGCTGGAGAACTTGCAGATGAATTAGGGATATGCCTGATAATTCTGGGTCCTTCAATAGACCTTTGGTGGGTTTAGAGCCCCTAACTTAGAGATAAGAAGTTGCTGGACTGGATCTTCCCAACATAAAGCTCAGATGGTCAGAAAAACTGAAAAAATGCATTTAAGTGAAAAAAATGAAAATGTTTTTAATTCATTCCCTCCTTTCCTCCTTCTTTCCTTTTTATGTCCTCTTATGAATTTGAACTCTTTCACAGAATTTGTCTCTGGAGGGCTCCTCTATCTCACTCCTTAGGTTCTTCAGATTTAGAGAGAAATATAAAGACTATTTTTACATCTACACTGGGATTAATAGAATCCAGCCTGTCTAGCTGCAGGGTAAATCAGCACAATTTCCCTCTATGCCAAATGCCAGTGGTTTGTCATAGACATGCTTAAGCCCCATCATTAAATGTGGCTTGCAGTACATGCTGTGTACTAGCAGTGGTTAGCTAAGAGAAGAAAGATACAAATGATGACCAAAAAGTTAAGACCCACTTTCAAACATCCTGTGACCATATCCCCAAACTGAGAGCAGATTTGCTTTGCTGATCATAAATGTTATATCACTTGGATGGACTCTCTAAACCCTGACATTTTTGGCATTTAAAAATAAAAAGATAAACAAAACCACATCTGGTCTGCAAATGTGCATGCCATGTTTGAGCTTGATGCAATTTCGAATTAGTTGTTAAACATTGAAAATCAGGGTTCATAAGGGAAATGCCTACTCAGCTGATCGTAGTGTAACTGGTGCAGCTATAATAGACACCAGACACTCCTGGAATAGCAGATAACTGTGTATGGCTACACAGGCATAGATGGAAAGAAAAGCCAGATGGTGTACTTAACTGCACTTAAAATCTGATTGCGTGTGTCAATAACGAATGCCCAAATCGGATTCTGCCATAAAAAACAACTATATGTGCATACTAGTAGAACAAATGCAGCCCTATAGAAAAAAATGTGTGGATTCCATCACTGTAATGATGGTTATTGTGATGATCGGTTATTTTGTATTTGCTGTAGGTTTTTAAAGTCTTAAACATTAAATATGTTACAACACAATAACAAAAATAAGTAAATCATAAGGGTAATTCTGACAAATAGAAAACTATTATTTATAGCCAGTTTTATTAAAAATACAAATAGTGTCTGTTGCTCAGATTGCTGGCAAAAGTTGCTGGATGCTACATTCTTAAAATACATGCCTTCCTTGGACATCAGAATGAAATCCTGGCAGGGTCAGCCGAGTCCTTAATTATTTTAAGGTAGATTAAGTTGTTTATTATGGGTGAAAGTTAGGCCTGGTGGTAATCGATGGAAGCTTTACTGTCAACCACAGCATCATACCTATAAATAGACATTTTATGTAAGACTTTAAAATAAAGAATTTTTACTTTTCTGTATGGAAATTAAGGTTCCCACAGTTGTTGAGTCTTAGAAAAAGAATTTGCTTGGCTCAATTAAATAAGAACAATTAAAGAATATAATTCCCTGTAATTCCTCCATATGTTTCTTCCCTCTCTCTGTAATGGAGAGATTCTGAACTCCTTACATTGAGTGTATTTACTGTTAGCAGCCCCACTGATTTCAGCAGGAAAGCTCTTGGAGTGGGATGCTAATCTGTTTGAGTAAAGTTAGCAAAAGCTGTCCATATATAAGCACCAAATTCTGTCAAACAGTCATATTAAATCAGATTTGTCTCAATATCTTACCTGTATATGTTCAGATGGCACGGTATGCAACAATACCAGCCCAGATACATCGGCTAAGGCCCATTTAGTAAGCCTTTACTCTTACAGTGTTTTCTCTCTGCATGGAGTGCCATGCAGACATATCGTCCTAATGCTTCCACTTCTGCAACTAGCAGAGTTTCCTCTAGCTGGAGTAACAGCAGCTTATGTTGCGATGACACTCATAGAGTTTAGGCCCTCAAATCTCTAAAGTACTTTTGAAAATTGTATGCAATATTTATTACCCCTTCAAATTGCAATTCAGTGGAGTAGCAGAAGAGAATTGGACTGCCTTTCATTACAGTTTCCTGACCTTTTATCTAATGTAAAAACCTATTTTTAATTGCTGGTATCTTTGCCAAACCTTAAGAATTGCCTTGTATGGCCTTAAATGAGCCCCAATGGGTGTGAGCATTATGACGTTGTCTAATTACATGGTCACATTTGAATTTTGTTCTAAACTATTTGTGCTTCAGTCTGTGCACAGGACAGAAGGAGCTTAGCTCAAAAGCAAATATTCAATTTTAGTTCTCTTCCCATTGCTCAATATGTCCCCCATGCCTTATTTACTGTACAGTATCCAAACCCTGCTATGAAGATAATTACTATGTCCCTTCCAGGTTTTTCTACGGTGCCTGTTGCTATAGTACCTGAACATTTTACAAACTTTAATGAATTTATATGCACAAAACCCCTCTGAGGTAAGGGGTAGTATTATTCCATTTTGTAGATGCTGAACTGAGACACAAAGAGTTGAAAATAAAAACCTACAGCCCTCTAATATATCAGATTTGAGGTGACGAAGTCTGAATTTTTGGTGTGCTACTTTATATATTCAGAATTGCACTGCACTACTTGTATACCAGAGGTATCAAATCAGTCACTTAGAAAATCAGGAGTGAACAAATAGTGCAAACAGAAGACGTAAATAAATCACTTGCCTAGTACTATAGCAGTGACATAAATCCAGCTTTCCAGACCATTGTTCCATTGTCTTAACTTGAGACCATCTTTCTCTTCCTGAAGTCCTTGCCCAAGCAACCACTTTTTATAGCAAAGAGGCATAGGTCCGAGGCAACATGCTTCACTACACAGCAAGGCAGGTCTAAATCCTTCTCCCGGCAGAGCAGGAGGAAACACTGCCAGCTCTGCAGGTCAGCTGGTGACGGGGTTATTTAAGGAGAGCTCAGTGAGGGCAAGGCTGTGGCGGAGATGGCAAATAAGTGTTTTGCTCTGATGCTCACTGTAGGAAGACTGGGGGGAGCCCCAAACCCTTTGAGAGGACTCAGCAAGAGATTGTCTGAAACAGAAGAAACTGTGGAAGAAGTAATTGAAAAAAGAGATATAGAATAAACACTAAGAAATCACTAAGACTGTATGATATTCACCCAAGAGTCTTAAGAGAGTTAAAGGATGAAATAGTTGAATTATTGATGGCAGTGTGTAACTTGTCTCTTAAGGTTTCATTCATTCCTGAGAAGGGGAGAGTGGTAAATGCTGCACAGATTTTTAAAGGGGTTTCTAGGGAAGATCTCCAAGCCTGTGAGCCTGATGTCTACACTTGGTTAATTAACAGAAGCCATGATAAAAGATAGAAGTAGTGGAAATCTGGATAAATCTGATTACTGGAAAGATAAAACATAGTTTCTATAAAGGCTAGTCTTGGCCTTCAAACAAAATGGAAGTCTCTTGAGGGGACAATGAGCATGTCATTAAGGATGACCCTGTTGCTATAATCTGCCTAGATTTCCAGAAGAATTTTGACAAAGTCCATCACCATAAGATTTTAAGGAAATGAAGCTGCCATGGAGTAAGAGAGAAGGTCCTAGCTTGGATAAATAATAGGCTCAGAAATATAAGCAGAAGGTAGGACTAAATGTTTGGTTTTCAAAATGAAAGGAGGGCTCCAGGGCTCTTCTAGGAACTGTGCTATACAACGTGTCTATAAGTGGCCTGGAAAGCACAGCAAGCAGCAAGGTGACAAAACTGGTTGAGCTGAAGGAGTCAGGCCCTAGGCTGGCTATAAAAAATTGCAGAATGGGATTATGAGACTAGGAAGTAAAACGACAGGTAAAATTCAATATAGATAAAGTGGTACAGAGGGGAAATAATAATCCTAAATTTACGTACTAAATAATTTCGTCTGACCTGCTTATTACAACTCAAGAGTGAGACCTTGGGTCTTGTCACAGAGAGCTCCGGAAAAACATCAGCTCAGTACTCAGCAACTATCAGAAAAACAAATTGGATTTTAGGGGGAAATTAGGAAAGGAATGGAAAGCAAAATAGGAAAACAGCATTACAGCTCCGTAGCTATGGTCCAACTGCACCCTGAATACTGTGTATCGTTCTTGTCCCCTTGTTCCAGAAGTGTATGGTAGGACAGAGAAAGATCTGAAGAAGGGAAGCAGGAGCAATCAGAGTCACGTGGCATTGTCTGTGCCAGGAAAGGTGAAACGGAGTGGGTTTCTTCTGACTGGAAAAGAGAGGACCTGAGTGTGGGGGAAGAGACGTCTCTGAAGTCATGAATGCTGTAGGAAAGGTGCAACTGAGAATTGACTGCTCACTGCCTCTTCCAGTACGGGAATCAAGGGGCCATGACATGTTTTCACTCATAGGTAATAGACCTGTAAAGCTCCTCACTGAAGGATGTTGTGTGCCTAAGAAGCTTCAAGAGGAGATTGGGGAAGCACTTGGAAGAGGGACGTGCTGTGGGTGACAAACCAGAGAAACTACAGCAGGTGCAGGATTCCCCCCGGCTGAAAAGTGTCAGAACTGAGAGACTGCTGGGGGAGAGGCTGGCTGTGCTCGCCCTGCGTGACACCCTGCCCGGGGTGTCTCCATCTACAGCACCGCTGGAGGCAGAGTACCAGGCTGACAGGACCCTGCTCTGGAGCTGCATGACTGCTCTGATGCCTTATCTTGCTGTGAAGAAGGCAACAGTCTCAGGTATGTGGCCAGGTATCATAATGCATAATGCAAAGAAGCTGAATTAGGTCATATCCTCTCTGCTGATTATAGGATAGAAGAATGTCTGATTACAGTGTCTTGGGACCGCTACAAAACAGGTTTGCAAAATCAATGCCTTGTTATATTTTGAAAATGAACTGAAACTGAGAAATGAAACCCACACATTTAGAGATGGTGAGGCTGATGAGAACATTTTCAATTTCTCCATTTGAAACAAATACACTGAAAGCTGGGGATCTGTTTAGGGATACTATGGCATTTGAGAAATGCTCACATCCACACTGCACACAGGGCATTGTGGGAACAGACAAGGAGTAATCCAGAGCTGAGTTTCAAGTCAAGAGAGACATCAATCAGTAGCTGTAAGTAAATTGGACCTGGCACTTTAAGTGCCTTAAACGTTAGAAGTTAAAAGTGATATGGTATCCTGATTCTTAAAGGAAGGTAGTAAATTATTTGCCGAACAAATGGGTGACATCATAATCAAAATGAGTAACGTTACTGAATCCTGAAGAAAGTGTGGAGTCTGGGAGTAAGGAGTTAGGAGACAGGGCAGGAGTAGATTGCCAGTTTCCAAGTAAACATCATACAAAACACAACCTGTGTAAGAGGCACAGTTGTAAAGAAGACAGTCTTTATTTTGGGACAGTCTTAGTTGAGTGTAGTAAGTGAAATCACAATTCTCAGGCAACTCACCTTATATAAATTTTGCTGTTATCACCAGTGTGCAACAAAAACCATGAACGCAAATAACTAATAAAATAGAACAATCCTCCCTCCTAAAATTGAGATGAAATTAAACTAGATATATTTTCCTTTAAAAGAATCTCTCATTATTATCTTCAGAGTGTTTTTCTGATAGTGAAATGAGTGATAAGATGATTCTAGATGAAAAGAAAAGCCTTTTAATTTACTAAGGAAAAACCCCAGAAGGCTGCTGTGACTGGCAATATTAAAACTCACTCTTCTGTAATTGACTTGTGTCTAATCTAACTTATTTTCTCAGCATTAGTGCTGGTCATGACAGTGAAACAATATTACTCACTTCAAGAAATATCAAAGATCTGTTTTTTTCAGAAAATAAACTGGATGGCTGGGAGGTAGAGATCCCACCACTGGCAACAAAGAATAATTTTGCTTGTACAAAGAGTAAGCCAGTATGGATATTTTAAAGTCACTTTTGAGACTGACCTCAGGTTGCCCCACAGGAGGGCAATTGACCTCAATTTGAAAGTTGACCTCAGGCTGCCCTCCTGTTCTATGTAAGAGGGTATGGCTGCACCAAAACAATTAATTTGCAATGCGGAGGTCTAACAAGAACTGGTCTGCAGATAACTCATCTCTCCTTCTGGGCTTGTCCCTCCTTCTTGCACTAAAAAAGAGAGGAGGAAAAGAGCAGAATGGCCTGGTGTTGGGAGCAGGGAAGTTTGGCACAGGTGCTGGCAGATATCATAGGATATCTGGCTGCAAACTTGTATGGATTTGAGGTACAGCAAGTTGAAGCAGAGCTGACCTTGCACCTGGGGGTTAGTCCCTTGCTGGTCACCAGGAACTGTGGTTAACTGGCTTTTGTAGACTTTAAAGAAGTTCTAAGACCGAGAGTTATTAGACATAGCCTAACGATATCTTGTTGCTGAAATCATGATCCATCAGATATATTGACTGTGAAGACTGCTTTTTCTCACACCCATCATTGTGGTATTCAGTCAGGTCTGTTGGAATTACATTTCCTGTCATATTATTTATTTTGCATTCATCAAAGGAGACTAAGATTTTTAAATGACTAAAATTGGAAATATATTTTAAATTAACACTCAGGCACGAGAGTTACATCTTTTGTGAAGCTGAAATTTTGATAGCAGTGAATTTCCAGCTTCCTACTGGTAGTATCATTAGCTCATATTAATACTCTTTCTCTACTCAGTGAGGAGTATGTACACCAAGGACTGTGGTTCACATTGCTTTACAATGTAGATAAACAAAAGCAGAACTGTAAACAGAGCATCAATTCTCATTGCAGTGGCTTTTGATTCAGGGCTGTGTGACAGTTCTCCAAGCACTTCTGTTTTTCATATCTGTGGCATTTATGAAGCGAATATCCACTTGCAGCAGTTTTTAGATAGTTTTTATTATTTCTTCTTGCCACTGTTATTCTATGTCAAGATTATGATAAGTAGTCCCTTTGCTGAATGTTGTAAAATCAAGTATAAAACCTATGCATTATATATTTATGCAAAGTGAAAGCTAATTTGGTCTACAACACTGCAAAGTAGTATCCTCAAAACTTCACTTTTATTTCTCTAGTTAATTTCTTCTGTTTTGAAGAAAGATTTACACAACCCATTTTTTTTAGAAAAGTTCTGTATGTCTTTATTACAGTAATAATTTACCTATTTTTCTTACTTGATAAAATTCTTTATTCTTTTTTTTCTGAACTAAAATAATATATCTCTGAGATCAAAAGTTCTTACACATTAATGAGGATTAGGCTGTTTCAGAGCTTGCATGGAAACCTTCAAATACCATTAAGGTGTTGCAGGAAGAATGTGGCTTTTTTTAATCAATGAGTGGTTCTTATTCAACTTCTACACAAGGATTTTGCAAGATAATAGTGGTTCTTCTAGAGGACAGACCTTAAAAATAAGGTCTTAATAGACTTGGTCAAAACTCACAGTTTCCACTGCATAGAAACATCAACAATTTGAACAGTATTTTAGTTCCAGTTTAGACTGAAAATTTGAGTTTGACAAAATTGCTTTTTCTGATGTGAGGCTCTCTTGAAAAATCTTTTCATGTTATTCATCTCTGCCTGGCTAGACTATCCTGACATGCTTAATTTCTCTTTGTAACTGTAATTACACTTTCATTCACCTGCAACGTGCTAATTGAGTGAGAGAAAGAAAGTGAGGAAACCATGAGTTGCCTCTTTGCATGAGTGGTGGAGTTGTGAAATGGTTGCTTTAGATTTGCAGAGAGGCATTAGATACTTAATTCAAAGAAAGGGCCTGGATCTGAGGGTTGGAAGCAGAGATCATCACCTCCCATCATCCCAGATTTAGACACCAAAGTACTCTTGCAGCTGGACCTTAACTTTTACTTTCTCCTTGACATAAACTATGGCTTGGACAACTTGTTGGCACTGAGAAGCCCAGTGTAACATTTATTCCTTTACATTTTACAGGGAGCCTAGAGGTTACAGCTGAGAACTAAAGTTTACAACACCTGTTACAGAAAAAGCCATAATTTGGGAGCTTGTTACAACTTCTGAAGTGACTTGGGCAACATGAGTCAGATCTTTAAAGGGATTTAACTGTTGAAAATGTCAAGGGCTTTTGATACCAAGACATTTTAAAAATTCTTCTAAGTACCCCTCTGTATCTTTAGCACTGGAAACACCTTTAAATCTAGCATGAAGACCCTTAAAGATATAATTAGCTCGCACAGCAGGTAGGTGGTCTGTGTCCAAGAGCTTAATTCACTTCTGAAAGTGGGCCCAAGTTTCCTAATTCACTCACTTTTGAAATGTGATATTTCTTGTTTCCTTCCAACTGTTCCTTGTACTTATCATGCTCTATGTATAAAGTTAAAAATGAAAGAATTTATTGCACAGTTATAGCAAAAGTCCAACTTGTTTGATTTCTAGCCTGCATGTAAAAGCTGAGTAACATTTCTAACATTCTGAGGTTGGGATACGGGGATCACATTTTATTTATCTACCTGTGCTTTTTGAAGACCAGCTATTCCATTTTATTGAAATACATAATCTTAGTATGCCAGACATCAGTGCTATGAAATGTCAGCTGTGCCCATTTCTTTGTATTATAAATCCTTGCATATTGCAAAACCAGTTAGATTAAAGAGTACAAGCAGTTAAAAGACAATGAAGAAATTGTAAATTATATATCTATATGTGTGGGCCCAATTCTCATTTGTACCCTGATCTGTTTATACTGGCAGAAAAACATGGCTCTCAACTAGGTGCAAGTGCGTTTTGCAAGAAGGTCTGCTTCACTCTAAAATTGTACGAGCCTGGCTCCATGCTGCTACCAGCCATGAGATCACGGTCTTACGCTCTTTATATCAGTGCAATCATTTATATCAGTGTAAAAATTAACATCAGTTTTTTACACAAATATAAAGGAGATTTAGATCTGTAAAGCCCCCATAAAATATATAAAGGGACCATATACTTACTTATATAAAAAATTTGTCTACATGGTACTTTGTAAGCAGGTAAGAACTCTTTCATACTTTTTCACTTCGTTCTTCCTCCAAATTATCTGCGAGCAGCGCAAACTTGATTTGTGCAATATGAAGAATCAGCTACCTACCTGTAGTCAGAAGCAGGTTGTATAAACTTGGGCATGGTGATTTCCTAACGATAGCTACTGGACAGACCAGGTGAAAATACCACATGCACATGCTAGGAGTAAATAAAAGTCATGCCTTATCTGCTCAGAAGCCTCCTCTATTCATTTTTTATAGATCTGTCTTTGATATGAATTGCTGAGGTTAATTGCATTACACAGGTACGAGGTTTGTGTGGATGGATAAAACTGGGCCCTACATGTTCGAAGTAGCATACTTAGTTAACCCATTCATTAATTGAACACAAAACAAATGCAATTACCATAGGAGAAGGAGGAGTTGTTTATATTATAACTTCATCTACCCCTGTACGTGTTTAATTGGGAGGCTCCTACAAGCTCTTTTAAGGCATATTCGTCTCATATTGACATCCTTTCCTTATGTTTTTGGACACTGCAATATGAATTATATTTGTTACGGAAATGACAGCCAAATCTATTTTGCTCCTACAAGTGATGTGCCAAGACAGCCTCTGTTCTGTCAGCAAGCATTGCCAAAGTACAAATGCATATGGCAGCAAACCTTTTTCAAGTTAAAACAGAAATGCTGAAAACTGACTTCACTAATTTATCAAAACTGCTTCCTGGCTCTCCCGGGATTTCTTCTGGCGGCTATAAGACATCCTTCTCCAATGCAGCTGGAAACTTTTTGGAGCTAAGTCAATATTTTCATTCACAATTCATGTTAACACTGGACTCGAACATTGCAAGGTGCTGAATCTGTTGACGGGGAGGCAACCAGCACTTTCCAACAAAGAAATCACGGTGCTACTCTGGTGGTTTGCTGCCTTTGCATTGGACTTCGTAAAACTACTTCTAGTTGTAAAAAATTGGTTTGAAATACTACTAACTGAATATAGGCATTTTATCTTCATTCTTGCCTCCCATTGCATATAAATGTACCTGTGAGGTCAGGATAGAGAAAAATAAGTCCCAACTCCTTTTCCTTCCACAGAATTTAAAATCTTAATTCTGAAAACAGTGACAATAGAGCCTTTCTCTCTGCCCTTCCTGCAGAAGCTCAGGTGCTTGGTAGTCCTCTGGTAGTTTCGGTAGGCTTGGGGCATGGTTCACCACACAGGAGAGCTGCTTTGCTCCTTTTCCACACTCACATCTATTCTTGTTTTGCTTCTAAGGACCGGAGGGCCCCATGCTGTTGTCCTTTAACCAGTGGAGAAATATCACTCAGCAGTTCCATGTTTTATGAGCCTGACTTGGAAAGAGAGCTGCATGCTTTACATCTTCAGGAATTATTTACTATGTCGTTTGTTAACTGAATTCACTGATAAAGCTCTTCAGTGCCTTTAGACATTTATGAATGTTGCTGTCATGTTTCTTACCTTCTATAGCTCTGCTCAGTATACAAAAGACCCTTTTTTATAATCATTGTATTGGTTTCTTGTGTATAGCAAATCAATTAGTTAAACACACTTTCATTTTGTTTAGTGTAAGCATCCTGCTGGGTAAGGGCTGTTTTTGAAGGTTAATGGATCCTGAATTTCTTCAGTGGAGTAGCAGTGACACCTCTGATAGACAATGACACTGTAATCTCATGTAAGGGATATTGTAATGGAGATTTCAGTTACTCTCTCCCTATTCTAAAGTTCCTTGCGCAAGAATGGAAAAGCCACTTCAGTCACTCAAAATATTAAATCCTTGTTTGGCATTTTTAAAATGAATGCCTTTTAGGTACTACTGATCATAATGCAAATCCTTAGCTAGTATAAATCATTATAGACCTTACCGGCTTCAAAGGTGATACTGATTTACACTAGTTAAGTGTACAGACAGGGCCTGTAGGGCATAACCATTAGGAAAGAGCAAATTTCCATGGGTTTTATTCATTTGGGTCATGAGCCTGCAGCATTTTTTGTAAGTCACCTGAAAAATACCTCTCTGAGATCTAGGCACTAGCAAAATTAGTCATATTGGATCCCGGTACAGGAATTCCTTCAGAGAGTGGCCAATCCCACCTATTTTTCATCTCCTTAGGAATTTGAGGTTACATACCTAATGACTCCAAGTGCTTTGTGTGTAGTTTTGTGGCTTGGGACTTCTAATGTATAACAAGATCATGGATCTAGGTTGAGAATAGAATATTCTTTGTTGTTTCTCAGAAAATCCAACCTTGAATTTTATTTTCCTCATATACTAAACTTCAAGCATGTCCCCTCTGAAATCAGTGTCAAACCTCTCCTTGGCATCAAGCAAGAGCAGGGCTGAGTCAGCTGACGGCTCTGTTTTGAGCTGCTCCTGCAGGAATGCGAAGGATGAATACACACAGAGCTGTACCGCTAGATTGGAGAGTCCCTAAATTGGATAGGTCTGCCCCTGTGTCTGGCCATCACTTGGCAGATGTAACAGTGCTAAGTTTAGCTTTGTATCGATTGTAATTTGCTGTGGGATGCTGGGCAGGGAGGAAGATCTAGAAATGGAAGATTATAATGTCTTATTGCATTTACAGTATTGATATTATTGCAAATCATTCCCTAATTTCTACAGGAATATTTTGGGCACAGCCACATGAAAATACTAAAAATAACAGCCTTGTTCCATCATTTGGAGAGCCAGAAAAGTGTTAGATTGCATACTGTGTAACAGAGTTAATTCCTTTTGTAAGTTTGGAATTGTTTAAGATCTGTCTGAACTGAACTTTATTCTAACCGCATTTTAGATTAAACAAAGTCTACAAATTTACAATAACAGATTTGGAAAGTGACTGTTGATAAGAAATGAAGAGTTACAAAGCGTCCACTTGAAAGAAAATCTGACAATGCCAAAGTACTTAACTTTCATTAAATACAGAAAAAGTTTCCAAAGACTAGTGGAAAACCACCATGTGTTTCCAGGCTTTCCAGGAACTCTACAGCTGTACATCTGCACAGAGCATTTAATCGCAACAGTAGGCCTGAAGGGGCACCGGTATACCCATAGGGTATGAATGAGGAACTAGAGGTACCTGCTAAGGTGTATGAATCAGCTGAAGTCACCCAGGGTGAAAAGACCTACAAAGGAAGTCTTTGCAGGGGACGGAACAACCAGCTCAGCCTTTCCCTTTTATTTTGCTTAAAAGTGTAAAATTCCTCCTTTTGTTTGGGGACCACCACCAGATGGCAAGGCTGGGGTTAACCACTTCAACTTCATTGCAGAACAACTAATCCAGGTGTGGATGTGAAGCCTATTGCACACATTTGAAAATGTATGGGGATGACAACTGAAAACCGTATTGAGTGTAGAGGGATATGTGAAGTGCTTAGATGTTGCTTCTGTGCCTGGACACATCACATCACAAAAACTGGAATAAATTTACCAAAGATGCAGAACCACTTTACAATTCCTTTCGAAACAAAACATAAGAAGCTAAACTAAGCACAACCAAGTACCATCCCCATTTTAAACCATTTTCTAAACCATGTTTTATGGGGTTTGCCAGACAAGTAGCCACAGATACCAATCAGAATCACTGTGCTTCATAGTCCCAGTTGACTACAAGGCAAGGAAGTCTAAGGCACTTGCTGTTTTATAGACACTGTACCATGGAGCACTGTCCATTTACCTGAAATGGTTTCAACTGCTCCAACCCTCAGTACAAAGCAGTACAACCACATCTGCACAATACTGCATACGTGGCATTTAGACCTTTTGGGGTTGGTCAGACATGAGCTGCCCTTGGTAAATCCATGCTGGCTGTTCCCACTCACCTTCTGGTCCTCCGTGTGTTTGGACATAGCTTCCAGGAGATTTTGCTCCCACTGCTTTCCTGGAAACCAAGGTTAGGATGACTACTCTGTTGTTCCTCAGATCCTCCTTCTTGCCCTTGTGAAAGAGACACGTGGTGTTTGCCTTATTCCAGACATCAGAAACTTCCTCTGAGTGCCACAACCTTTTGAAGATGGTAGAGAGTGACCTTGCAATGACATTGGCCAGCTCCCACAGCACCACTGGCACCCACAGCATCCCAGCCCATAAATGTCCGATTTGCTAAAGTGGTCACTAAGTCTATCTTTCTCTATTTCATGTAATGCCTCACTCCTGCCGTCTCTCATAAGGCTTAAAAAGCCAAGAGGCATATGTGCAGACTTTATCAGTAAAAGCTGAGGCAGAGAAAGCATCGAGTATTTCATCCTTTTTGCTGTCACTAGGACCTCAGCCCCACACTGTGCTCATGTTTTCCTTTGCTTTACTTTTTCTGATAATATGCTCTAGAAGCTTTTCTTCTTGTCTTTCAGATCGCTTACTAGTTTTAACTTCAGCTGAGCTTTGGCCTTCCTAATTGCATCCCTGCAGGCTGAGGCAACGCCTTGATACTCCAACTGGCTTGCTCACTCCCGCTTCCACGTGACATAGATCCTAGGACTTGTATAGCTAATAAAATTTAATGATGTGCACTGCAAAACTCCTTTTCCTCCTAACACCATTGGCTGGGATCAACTCCAGTCATCTCTGGTCACCCTGTAAGTCAGTTTAGTTGCTGCCATCTTCTGATCACTGCCACCTTGTGACCAGCCTCTGCAGAATGCCAAATTTACCTCTTATGGTAGCCTAGAAACCAGGAGGTGGAGCCAAATTGTTGTTTTCCTTATGGTAAACAGAAAATGGCTAATTAGAAAGTAATTGATTACTAGGACAACTGTACTGAATGAATGTTTGTTTTCTCTACGTGAGTTGTGGATCTTTTATCCAAACAGCTCTTCGCAGATGCTTGGGTCAAATGATGCTTAGTTCTTCAGCTGTAAGAAGGATAAGCTGGCACTCCCAAGAAAGGAAATATAAAGGTGTACATCTAGCACGTTTACAACTAGGATTATACATAATGAGACTGGCAGAACATACAGCATTCACCCTCCAGATGTTAATCATAATAATGCATTATACATAATAAGGCTTTCTTTCCTCCTAATGGTGTTCAAGAATAAATAAGGAATCTTAAGTGCTTACAAGCTACTAGAATGGAAGCCCACTGTGTTATTTCAGAAGGGATGAATAGACTGATGCCCATATATCAAGGTGAGAGAGAAGAAACCTTCAGAGATATAAATTAACTGAGCTTTGTGAAACATGGTTTTGAAATAAAACATTTCCACCCTCCCCCATCTTTTTACAGGGTTTTTCCACTCAGATAATGTAGATGTTTAATGTACAATTATAACATCTTTAGAAGATTGTTAGATTATATGAAAGAGGAAATAGTAATATACGTACAGAGAGATACTGAGAAAGAGGGTATGTGGTTTGAGTCAGAAATCCTCTGATCTCAAAAGAAGCAGATGATGCAGATAAAACACAGGCTTCACTGGCACAGCTAGCAGGGAACTTTTATGTGTACATAAAGCAATTATAAAAGATGTTTGATTTTGCATTAAAGCAGCCAATTACTTCCTTTTTTGACTAAAAATATATATTTCTACTTTTTGTATTTTCAGCAGACAACAAACCAAAATTAAGCTTGGTAGAAGTAATTGACTAGAAAAAGCTTTTAATGTATTTTAGTGCAGGAATTCTGATGGGAAAAGTCTCCCCACATCGAGACCCCTTTCCTGCTGTCTCACAAGCTACATGCAGAGGCTTTCCAACAAAATTGGCAAAGATGATGGCTTCAGAAAGATACCTCTGCTTCTGGGATGAAGTTGGACATTCAAAGGCAGAGCCAAGGCACTGTTTTCTGGGCAGCCCACATGAATGACATGTTGGCTATAGCTGTGGTGAACCCTTGCTGCAGGTTATCCCACGTAGGGTTGTTTGTTGGTTTTGCAAGCGTATTTCGCTTGAAAACAGGAAGGGGTCAAGAAATGCCAGCAACAAGTAACTGACGATGACATAGAACAGAGACCACTGGGGATGCGATACGGGAGACTGCTGGATTCTCTGTTTGTTTTTTGCTGTTGTAATTGCACTGTTGTATTACACAATGTATTTAGCTTTTGCTCTCGTGTGGGAGCAGCTTTCAGGAAGGTTTCTGCAGCATAATAACTTCCCATGAGGAATGATTTCAAAGGGCAACTCCAAGATATAGATGTAAGACAGCTGCTGATTTTAACACGTTTTCATAGCAATTGTTTCAGAATAGCCATATATTAAAGTATTAACATTCATTTATTAAATTAAAGGATATTTACTTAGAGGTAAACACTACAACCTATCTAATATTCTCCATTTCTTGTAGCCTTTCAAAAATCATTACTGTTATTTCCAGACATTATTTAAATATCTTTAAATAAAAATTATTAATATTGATAAAACACGACAGTTGAGACAAGATTAAATTGACTCATGGGGATGCAGAAAACTTGCATATAAGAAGTCTTGGAGGCTATTTTATGAGACCTGAGGATCAAGGTTGCTATCCTGGCACAGAATGAAAGGGATGTGCCCTGTCACAGATATGTTTGGCAGCATTTTAAGGATTTGAGAATGCTTCATTCATATTCACAGGAGCACTGAAGTAGGTCAATCACCACTATGTGTGATTTTTTTAATTGTTTCCAGTACGAAGCAATGACAACTCTGTTATAAGATTTTTCAATGAATGGGACTAGCACTAAGATTTTAAGCCTCATGTGAACATCTTCAACTGGTTTTGATAAGACTTCCCTGAATCTTGTGTAATGAATTTGGAGCCATTATATGTGGTTATCTTCTTGGGCAAGTTCCAGAAATCAAAGGACAATAGGACATATTCTTCTGACCGGCCTTGATTATTACCAAGGGAAGAACTAATTTATTCTTAGCATAAGGTATGCCTTTCTTACACTTTCACGGTATATTCTTCTGAAGGTAGCAGATGAGGGGAGAGGACACAAGCAATGCTCTGGTTCATAACATAGACCTTGCCTTTTCCATGCTGAACATAACCTGCTAAATCAAATACAAGTATCCATTCAAGAATTTTTATGTATGCTGGTAACATGAACAACCATGATAGCTTGTTACTCAGCTGTTTTTAAGAATTTCAGGAAGAAACAGCTCTGTAAAAAAAATTTGGGGTGACAAATTCAGAATGCTTTCACTGCAGGCCATGTTGTAAAAAGATATTTCAAAAATAGCTTTCTCCTAGGACTCTTAAGTAAAATACACCTTTATTGTTGGCAGAGAGTGCTGCAGTTAAATGATTACTAGCATTTGGCATCTCTCTCTTTTCTGACTCTTTCCTTTTCTTTTCTTTTTTGCCAGGGATGACTCTTTAATTCCAAAAAAAGAAATTATATCTTGTAGAAGCAGAAAAGATAACTTTTTTAGATAGACAACAAGGAAAATGTCTGCAAAGAAACAGTGTCTGTTGAAAAACACATTGAGAAACCGAACTCTCTAAAAAGCAGGAAACTCTCCAAACTCATAAAGGTTTGTGTTCCTTTGAATGGGAACAAAAAGGTCAGTTCTGAGCCATCCAGCTCCTGTATTACTCTGAATTTATGGACTTTTCTTCCTACTGAAAGTAAGCGGAAGAAAGCTGTATAAAGGCCAATGTGGACTTTGGAAGGTTATTGGGTAGATGCTTGAGCTAAGGAGGGTTTTGCTCATGCAAATCATGCCTCTTTGTGATACAGAACAAATAACACTGTAATCAGAAGCATTTTTTTACCACCAATCTACTAGTCAAAAGCAAGGGGACCCTTATCTGCTGCTGTGAAATCATGAATTTCGGTTGCTGAGATTACGATCTGTGGGACATACTAAGTGTCATGTATACCACGATGCTGATGTTAGCTGGCTTCCCAGCTGAAGTGCCTTACGCAGAGGCTAATCACCTGCTTCTGAGAAGGAGGAGGTATGGGGAGAGTTTGTGTTTCCTATAAATTGGTCTCTGATCCTTTCATCCCTCAGTACAGCTGTACTGGTTTAGTCTACTGAGGCCTCTTAAGGCTAACACGTAATGAAGTACAATCGCATAAGGGTGTCCATAGCCACAGCAGTGCTGTTAGCTGTGCTCTTTAGTGGATTTGGATAAAACCTCGCTCAGCAAATAGCATGCTGAAAACAAATATTTGTTTTGTTGTCTTAGGATATACTGTCCTCATTACTGTGCTGCATTTGTTCTCAAAACAGACCCACACGCGGTCGCATTTTGATCTTTGAACTTTGAGCTGACCGGTTGTCAGATACCAATGCCTCAGTGTGAACTTTAGCACAGAAACAGATCATTGGATTTGAAATAGCAGGAGAACGTGTGCTGTCCTGGTGGGCAAGCCATGTGGTAGCTTTCTAATTTATTCATAATTTTACTAAAATCAGAGGTTGTATGAAAAAGTAAATCAAGTAAATACCCAGCTGAATGCAGTCTGTTTGAGCTGCTCCATGCTGTGCAGCCAACCGTGACGGGGAAAAATACAGCCTTAGGACAGCAAAGGCTGTGAGTCCAAAAGCACCCAGCACGTTCTTGGGCAGTTTATAAAGATAGCAAAAATCATTAAATCCATTCCACTGCTGCTCACCAGACACCACTGCAGAAATAAATTAATTGCACACAGTGAGCCAAATGGTGTTCCCCTTTCTGACACAGAGCTACACCTTGGTTTGGACTGTGCAAGAATACAGTGCAGGTCTTCACCTCTTGTGATCCCATCTTTGAGCATTAGGATTTTGACACCAAGGGCTATAACCAAAAAGGTGACTAATTTCTCATTGAAATCGATCACAAATATGGAATTTGACGTTTCCCTGCCATGCATTTAGGGGCAAGCCAGATTGACCCTTCTTTGCCATCTGGGAAAGGGCAGGACTTTGGTTTCATCCTTCTGTTTGCTGGCTGAAGCAGTGTGGCCAGTGTTGGGGTTTAGAAATTACTCTCTCCTAAAAGCCGGGAGTCACACTGCTCCCCAGGCCACCGGTGGGACAGCCCAGGCCAGGCAGCGCCGTTAGCTCAGAGCTGTGCCCGAAGCCACAGCCTCACCACCAGCCATCTCCTGGAAACTCTTGCCCAGTATGTTTGCTCCCCTGGTCGGCATGTTCATTCAACAGGTGTGCCTTTAGAGTAGCAAGTCGCAGACTGAAAAAGCATGACGGTGTAAATAGGAGGTTTAATATTTCATCAAAATGTCAAAGCTTAAAACACCTGCTGGAGCAATGGAAATGCCTATATGAGGCTGAAGCGAAAGCACAAACCTCTGTAAAATTCTTATAGCGTTAATACCAATGTGACCGTTAGAGTAGTTATTCACTGTAGATATGGTTAGTGGTATGCAGGCAGCAGGTTTTTAGTTCTGTGGCATTTTGCTGACTTTACAGTAAAATGGTCTTCCTTTCTCAGATTTTAATGTGCTATGTCAGGAGTAAATTATATAATGGATGCCTGGGACTTTCTGTCTTGTGGTCTGATTCTATAACAAATTTCACCCTTCTTTTCCTCAGAGAGGGTAATTAATGGAGTGTACTATGATTTCCATATGAGATAATCTTCAGAGAACTTTTTTAGTTGTGTATGTGTAGCCTTGTGAATCATTTGGCTTTAAAAGAAACTGCATTGTGCAAAGCTTAAGCAGTACTGATGATCCATTTTTCTGCAGAGGACCTCTTTAATGTGTTCAGGTTTCTGTTTCTTACTGAGGTAAAGACTTGTATTTTTTTAGCATTCACCTAGCTGTATAGAGCTGTGCACAGCCCTTTGTAGTAAAAAATGGTTTAATATTTATGTAGGTTCAATGAACTAAGAATCTCTCCCATAGGTAGGAGTTATAGGATCAGGTTAGTTAACTCTTTAGTTAATTTACTGTTAAGTGGTGCATGCTTCAGTTTCAGAGTGCAGATCAGTAGAGGAAAGGCAGCCACCTTATTGTTACACTGAAGAAAATCTGATGATGCTGATCTTAGCAAACTGAATTGACTCACACTAGTCCTGAAGCTTTTTTTTTTTTTTTTTGACCTGAAAAACAGCATGGAGAATAGATACAAGAAAGGGGGAAACACAAAAAAGAGGAATGAGAATTCTCTGCGGCTTTTTTGTCTTTGTTCATCTGCAGTAGCAAAGGTTGCCTATCTGAGTATGTGGTAAAATAATCATTTGTCAAAGAGGTAAACTTACTGTACACCAATGTTCTGCATTTAAAAGATCCCTAGTGTACTATGAACTATATAGTGTTCATAAAAAGTCATACTCAAGAGTCAAATATTCTTCCTTCTTCAATTACTGTAGTTTTCCACTGTCTCTAAGGATGGGCTGCTAAACACTCAGTGTCAAGGCACACTACACTGTACTTGTGTGATGTATGTTATATTCATTAGGTCACTTTTTCTTTTTTTTTTTTTAATTTCTGATTATCTGTATGTATGGTTATCATGGACTCCAAGAAAAAAAAAAGAAAAAAGAAAAAAAAAGAAAAAAAAAGGAGTCCCCTAAAAGCCAGCCAGTCAGTGCAGAGTGATTATGTATGGTTATCATGGACTCCAAGAAAAAAAAAAGAAAAAAGAAAAAAAAAGAAAAAAAAAGGAGTCCCCTAAAAGCCAGCCAGTCAGTAGGCAGAGTGATTCTGAGGATACTGTGCTTTAGTCCACGAAAGCCTGAGGTCGTTTTCGCTTGGACATTGCATAAAGTCTGCCTGCCAGATTCAATATATATAATCCAGTGCCAAGTGACTGAAATTAGGGTTTTACTGTTTGATCTTTCAGGCAAGTAAGCAAATTGTCACTTTCGTTTCTCAATAATTGCTGGGATAACAGATCTGGCTGTTATTTTTTCCAATCTACACTATTAACCAAGGTATGGAGGAAGGAATCTGATCAAAGGTAATTAACGATTCTGAACAAGATTTCATTGGGGTATTGGATCACATTTCCTTTACACATGTCAAAGGGAGTATATCTGAAAAAAGGACAAGGCTGGTTAAATGGAAATGAAACCTCCAGAGGAAGTTATGTTCTTTTAGAGGTAATATGCTAAAAGGCTGAGATTACAGAACTATTGCTGAAGGAGCAGCATGCTCTTACACGTTGCTAAGTGCCCTCAAGCTGACATCATCATTAGTTATTTATAGCACACTAATATCTGAAGGTCCTAGTCAAAAGTAAGGCCTCCTGATATCATCCTCTGTCCAAACTGGAAGAATGTCCTCGGTCCCAAAAAGCTCGCAATGTCATTTAATCTGACTGGTGTTGAAGGCAATCAGAACATCTAATGGGGGGGCTTCAAACTCATACAAAGAAAAGGTTTTTGCAGGAACAGCATCTCAGAGAAACCTTTCTTGATGGGTAGATTAATAATTCCTTAATGAAATATTTTAGTTAATTTGACTGACACAGGCAAATACTATGAATGGAATGGAATGTAAGTCAAAATGATCATATACCACTGTTCTTCAAACTAGCATATATTTAAACATAATAAGGGCAAAAGTTCTTTAAAGTTTTTTTTAAATAGTATCTTTCATGATCTAACAGTATACACAAACACACAGTCAAGAAGAGAAGTAAGAAAGATACAGGAACATATATATTTGCATATTGCAGTTTCTGTCAAGTGACTGATGGTGGAGTGAGCAATTTGAGAATTCAGAGTAGTGGCTGTACTCAAAATTGGAGGTTGTGATAAAACATTTTTGAAGGTTGTCTATTTTACACAGCATTTAAGTCAATACAGGTGCTGTGCTTGCCTTATAAGAAATCCATCATTTCTTACCAGAGAGTGGTAAGAACTTACCAGTTCTGTTTTTCTATTTTTTAGAAAGCACTTTTTCAAATCTTACTAATCTGTATTCTGCAAACCCACCACTAATGGCAGGTTTGTTGGAGTGTAAACCACTCTCTACTTTGCCTTGGGCTGTCTGGTTTGTTCAAGTTACCCTGGAACAGAAATAGCTGTAGTTTTGGCAGTATCAGTCCTGCTTTACTACAGGGAATACATCACTATTTATCAGTGAGCATTTCCAAATGCAAATGACCCTCCAAATTAGGGATGTCCTGCCTCTTAGAACCACTACTAAACGACCACCTGCATGTGTTCATATTCAAAGCTGGTCTACTCACCCCATATGCATCTCCTCCAGTGTTTTATTTGACAATCTGTTTCAGCTTCGCAAGGGAGCTAGCAAATTATGTATTGCTCATTTTGTCAAAGTCATCATTGATGACAATTCCGGCATCAAGAGGCTCATTTTGTTCTGCAGATGTTTTTTTCAAATAGAAGATAAATCGTGGGTTTCAATCTTTTTCTTTTTTTTCTCTTTCTCTTTCTCTTTCTTTTTCTCTTTCTCTTTCTCTTTCTTTTTCTCTTTCTCTTTCTCTTTCTTTTTCTCTTTCTCTTTCTCTTTCTTTTTTTTCTTTCTTTTTCTCTTTCTTTTTCTTTTCTTTCTCTTCCTTTCTTTCTTTCTTTCTGAGAGTGAGGATACATGCTGTGCTGCTAGGAATAGGATTGGGAACACATAAAAGATAAATTAATACAAAAAATATTGAATCTCAAGAGGAAATCCACTGCAAGCCTACAGAGCCCATTAGTATGTTATATTTAGCACCAGCATAATGGACAGGAAAAAATACCACGTTGTTTATATAAAGGGAATGGTCTCATTCATATTGGATAACATCCCAAATTCCAAACCATGATTTACAGTATCTGGCCAACCCACAGCTATTTTGTGACACAGGATTTCCCAAGCTTGCAGGGTGGCATCTTCAGACGAAAAGAACAAGTGACCTCAGAGGTAAGATGCTGTAAGAGGCTCTTTTTACATTCTTTAAAAGTACTGCTTGTCCAATGGCTATACTTTACACTGTGAAAGGAACATACTTTGCTGCCAGACTCTTGAAGTTGGCAGTTAGTGTTCTTAATTTCAGGGCATCACATTCACAATAAATTCAGTTTTTCAAGAGTCCTCAGTTTTCATTGACAAATGAGGTGATCACATTTTCCAAGAAAATACACCTCTCTGTGCTCTCACTATTTTCAGTAGAAACTGTGAAATTCCCTGAACTGTATTGGAAGACACATTGTCCTCTACAGAATGTCATAAATTTTTTGGTGGCCAGGTCCCTCAAATAATTTAGAGATACTTTTTCATCCTTTTGAAAAGAAATCATGGTATTCCTCCTCCGTAATTGGAAGTGACATGTCATGGGAGTCTCAAGGGTTGAGTGTATCAAGAAAACTAACTCTGGCTAAGTCTCACAGAGAAGGATCGATATGTAGCCCATGTACTGCAACTCCCTTGAGGGAGTTGATTGGAGAGGCATATAGACACACTGTTCAAGTGTGCAGGGATGGGGTTAGAAAAACGAAAGCCCACTCAGAGTTGAATCTGGCAAGGGATATGAAAAGCAACAAGAAAGGTTTCTACAGGTCTATCAGCTGCAAAAGGACAATGAAGGAATATGTGGGTTCACTGCTGAGTAGGGCAGGGGACCTGGTGACAGGGGACAGGGAGAAGGCTGAGGTACTCAGTGCCTTCCTTCCCTCTGTCTTTACTGGGAAGACTGGCCTTCAGCAATCCCAGGTCCCTGAAACCAGAGAGAATGTCTGGAGCAAGGAAGACTTACCCCTAGTGGAGGAGGATCAGTTTAGAGAACAGTTAAACAAACTGTACATACGCACATCCATGGGCCCTGATGGGTCCGGAGAATCATAAGAAAAAAATCTTTTTATTGTAAGGGTGGTCAAACACTGGAAGAAGTTGCCTAGAGAGGTTGTGGAGTCTACATTCCTGGAGATATTCAAAAATCAACTGGGCACAGCCCTGATAAGCCTGCTCCACCTGACCCTGGTCTGAGCAGGAAGTTGGACTAGATGATCTCCAGAGGTCTCTTCCCCCCTCAACCATTCTGTGATTTTGTGTGGTTCTGTATGAGGTTGTGAGACGAAATAGCTGAGATTTAAGCAGCACTTAAATTCCTTCATTACTGTAGGGATTGTATTAATTTTTAGCAATACAGCATTTCAAATAGAAGTGACACTACCACAGAAAAATATATTTAGCCGAAAACACAGTTTACCAATAAAACTCACAGGTCAGACAGTTGGGTTGTTTTAACCAGGTTCAATATTGAACACTTCTGGAAAATGTGACCATTTCATTTAAGATCTTTATTTCCACTTTTTTGAAAATCTGTCTTAAAAAACCCCTAAGAAGCAATATCATCTGGTAATTTAAGTGCACACAGGATATTTCAAAAATCAAAGCATTCTGGTAAAAATTGTCATCATCTAAACTTGTGACAGTTACACCAGATAGAAGACCCATGCAAATGTATCTGATGTGAAAAGGAATTACTTCCAATAGCTCTTAAATGGGGAAAATTTTAATCTGTTTTTCAAAGCTATAAAACTCTTTGTGTGGAAAATGCCCACTGCACAGCATTCTACAGAATTCTGCTAACAACTTTTACACATCTCTGGTGCTTGCTGTTGAAGCTTCAGTGTTATATTTTAGATGAATACTACGAGAAAATGATCAATATGTAGTTAGTAGATTTTTCTATCCAGAACAGCCTTACAGGACAGAGAACACAAGAGTCTTGACTTCGTAGCAATTTAGAAGTGACAGCCAGCATCAACCAGGCTACCTCTATGCCAGTTTAAGAGCAGGGGCTAAAAAGAACCTGTGATGAAATATTAGACAACTTGTAAGAAATTCACAAAACCAGATGCTCATGTATGTCCTTTTGGAAGGATGGTCCATTTGCCTCTGAAGAGCTCTGTAACTGATTTGGTGAAGACACCAGATAATGTCACACATAAAGGTAGCCATGTCATATTTTCAGACTGTCTAGAGCTGGAATGCTATGAAGCTATTATGGAACAAGCAAAGGCTGTTTGATATAGTGGCCAAACATGACAAATAATAATTTTGAAACCTGCTAGAATAGCAGCCCAAGTGACAAAAAAGTGAATGTAAATCTACAGAGTTCCCAAAGGACAGTGAAGACAAGCAGAGATAGGCCTTTTCACCACGAACCACGAATCTTGTTAACACTGAAAACTCTTTAGACTCTTGGAAATCAGACAAGCTGCTGGAAATCACTGCGGTGACCTCCCCAAGTAATTGGCATCTCACCCAATTTACCATCCCAACTGATTGGCTTTAGATAATGGAACTTGGATGACTTTTCATGAGTTGGTAGAATATGCCAAGGAATATGAATTTTTCCATATCACAGTATCATTACATTGCTGCTAGACAAATGGCAAAGTCTGAGTGAGTCACTGTTGTTATTGCTAAGATTTTAGTAAAGAAAGTTGAAGAAACAAAGAAGTTATTCTTTAATGGAGAAACAGTTCCATGGAATCTTAATCTTAATCTCAATAACACCCAAGTATTTTGGCACATTCAGCAGGTGAAGTACTAAATCATGCAGTGGCTGAAAAAAAAACGGAGAAAAAAACAAGAGACCTTTGCCCAAGCCAACCTCATTACTGCAAAGAAGCCAAATTTCCTCAAACACTTCCTCTTTACAAAATGTGTACATGAAAACAAGTTACCCGTGCTGAACTGATGTATCTCATTCAGATAATACAGAGTGGATAGACTGATATTTCACCACACCCACTAATGCATTTACTCACTATGAGCGCAACACAACAAATATGGACATACAGGATGATGAAATATCTGTTCCATTGAGATTTGATGAAGAAGACTTGAAAAGAACAAATTTTGACAAGTGGCTGAGTTATACAGGAATAATTAATTAAAACAACTTACCTCCAAAAGAACCCAAGTGCAAAGCAGACTTCTCAGGCTGGAGTGCCCGTAGAGTCCTGTTTCTTCCACAGAAGCCATGAAATATACTCACTTCATCTAAATATTCAAGAGAGAAATAGCACTTTATTTCCCAATCATTTGCTTAGCAAGGCTTGATAAAATCAAAATATGTTGCTAAAACTTGGGATACTACTCTAGCTTTTATATATGGATTTAAAAAAATTACTTTATTTTATGTGAGTCACTGTAAAGGTTGAGGCAGAAAGAGATACAAAAATTCAAATAAGGATTCAATAAGCTTTCACCAGATTGATGTAAAGAGATGGAAACCCAAAAGTGTTAAAATAACAAGCAAATAACAAGCTACAGACTTGTCAGCAAATACAACCTTCCAACAGATCTGAAATATGAAAATTTTTTAAAACCTCATTTCAGTTAGGATTTATTTTAATAATTTTATTTCTTTGTATTTGGAAACCAGTTAAGTTTTATTAATCTTCTATGGCCTTTTGTCATTTTTTTTTTGTGTGGCCCTCTTTTATTCCCTTCCCTTACAATGTATTTTACACACTGATTTTCAGGCACAGTTTACTGTTTCCTGCAAAGACCAGAACTCGTGGAACGAGCAGTTAGAGTTATTGTTAGCACACAAATAGACTAAGACAGATTGTAAAGTCCCTGGTGATCCAGGAACTATATAATACTGATTAGCTCCAGCAGTGCCAGCAGAAATTTCATAAGCCAGTGCTTAGATTTCAGCAAGCTCATTCCATCCAGTTCTTTCCACCTGAGAACTGGCTAAACCTGACCTTATCACAGCCATAAGCACCACACTCTTCTCAACCTGAAAGGAATGTTTGGGTGGTTAGTGTCGAGTTGTTTCTCTGCAAACACCCCCCAAATTCCTGGCTGGGGTGGTGGTGGGCTGAGCACCTCCAAACACTTCAGACTGCGTCCAAGGCATTTGCTGCTGGGGCACTCAGCACTTGGGTGGCTCAGGCTTCAGATGGGTAAGAGAGGCAGATACTGCAGCACTCCTGAGAAATAGCTTTGGCGGTGGTTTAATCTGCAGTGGAAAGTGTTACTGAGTAAGAGGGGTTACATGAGGAGCTATTTCAGATGTTTCACGTTCCTCTTTGACTTTACCCGGGCATAACTTACAAGCGGAGACAAGCCCTTATACATGAGGCATAAAAAGAGGGACTACTGCTATGAAGTGCTGAGTATTTCCAAGAGTGAAACATGCTCAGCACCAGAAATATGGGGAACAAAGTCACCTTCTTACTTTTCTGAATAGCTGCAAATAGGAAATAAGTGTAAAAGTGATTTGGCTCTATCTTGGTGCTAATCTGCTTGGCTAAGATCAGGGCTCGGCCAGACCCATCTTGTGCTGCAGTGTATCCGGCTTCTCTTCCATTCCCGTGGAGTGAGCTTGGAAATTCTGCAACAGCTTCCTTTACATTTAAGAAAGGTATTTCCTGAATTAAGTATGACCATAAATAATAACATCAGGACAGAGGCCCCTGTTTTTTTTATTTTACTACCAAATTTAATTTATTATGTGTTTTTCCCACATTTTTGGTTTTGGTCTTCAGTATGCTATAGATTCCTGTCCTGGTAGCGAACTATTGTGTTATAGATGCTGTAGATAAGAGGGAACTGGTGGGTCTGGGATACTCAGTCATTTGGGAGAAGCTAGGTTTGGGCCTTAATTGCATTAGCAAGCTTTTTCATTCAAAGTGATCAGCAGTGAAATAGTTAATGAGACTGAAATGTAAGCTATCTGTAAGGCTTCAGAGTTAACATCGATTGGGATGAACAGAACAGTTCACACCTCTCAGAACTAATCTCTCAGCCTGAAAGTTTTGTTCACTGTTCTGGAAGGTCACTTAATTACCATGAGAAGTACAGACATAATCATATAATGAAGGTTAAACTCCAGTATGTTATTCTGAGGCAAGGAATGGAAAATCAAAGCAGATTCAGCAGCTATGCAGGCATGAAATACGTGGTCTATGTTTGTAGCTGTTTTGACCAAGCCTCATTCGTCAAAGTAGACAGTAGGAATCTCATCACCAAATATTCTTTGAGGTGCAAGGACAGGTTTTTTGTATTAAATATGTTCCATTCACAGACTTGTTTTATATGAGTTACTGAGGATTATTATCCATTGTAAATACCAGTAGGAAAGTAGCCTTTTCTGGAGAATGGCATCGCGTTAAAAGATGAGTGAAGTTACATTGACATTAAGCATGGTTTAACAGCCCGAGTAGACAAAAAGTCTTTGGCATAAACAAAATCCCTTTGATTTTGTGTCAGTTAGTTACGGTCAGTGGGAATAGGAGTAGAAGAGCACTGAAAAAGATATCCCGTGTCACTGCATCTAGTCTCTGTTAGGCAACCAGACAACATGAATCCTTTTTCAGATGATCTAAGGTGGACTGAAGACTGTGGACATAATACAGCAGTCCTTCAGCAGTATCGGCAATTAGGTTTTACGTGCTCTGATGGCGGCACTTTTCTTTTCTACATCATTAGCAGCTGTGTACGATCACTAATATGTTAACTTGTCCAAGCAGTCCACAACTCCCTCATGTAGATAAACCTGGAAAGTGCACTGAAATGAAGAGGACAATATTTAAACAATACTCCTGGGAGTCCTGGAACTAAAGAAACCTGTTTTCCCATCAGTTTTTATCTTGCCTTAATTATACATATTTTAAAAAATCTTTATAATTTATAAACTCTACTTCTCATGTAGATTTCTCAGTGTCTATGGCATGTAAAAGATATGCATGCTCACATGGCAATTTTTCTTTCTTATGTGGGGAACACTTGCATAGGGTTTTTTCTTTGTGTGGTTATATAATTTCATAAAACTTACAGATTTATTATTTCATTAATTATCACATAATTATAATAATTAATTATTAATAAAATGCAGATTTAATTATTTTAGCGAATTAAGGGTAAAGGTACCCTTCAGTCAAATTTGACTGAAGGGTACCTTTACCCTTAATTCGCTAAAATAATTAAATCTGCATTTTATTAATAATTAATTATTAATAAAATGCAGATTTAATTATTTTAGCGAATTAAGGGTAAAGGTACCCTTCAGTCAAATTTGACTGAAGGGTACCTTTACCCTTAATTCGCTAAAATAATTAAATCTGCATTTTATTAATAATTAATTATTAATAAAATGCAGATTTAATTATTTTAGCGAATTAAGGGTAAAGGTACCCTTCAGTCAAATTTGACTGATCTACTAATGAGGTCAGAAGTTATTAGCAGAGGGATACAAACTGATAGACACATATATGCACACACTGTGACCTCCTTGGGAGTGTGACTAAAATAAGTGTCTCTCCATCTCAATTTATAGAAGCTAGAGTTGTAAAAGAGATTTCTACCCTCTCCACTCTGGTACTTGCGTTTTGATACTACTGGATCTTTTCGGCCCAATAGCTCTGTATTACTCACCTCCCGATTAAGATAACTATATTTGGAGTAGCATTACAGACAAATCTACTTGTCAGCATCTGCTTGTGGTAAATGTGGTGGTCCTGGGAGGAAAGACTTTAAGCAGTTGGTGTGAGGAATTGTGGGGTTGTCACAGGGAAGCCTGTCCTGAAGCACTGGTTGTGTTTGCAGCATCTCTGTGCACATGACTTATCATGACAAAGCAGGAAAGCTTTAAAACATGGATGCCTCTCATGTTTCAACTCAGCAGGCAGTACGTGACACGTTCACAACAGTCAGGCCACTGAGTCTCACAGCGAGAAACTGTCTGGTTTGCAGGCAAACATCAGCTAAAAAGCAAACCAAAGAGGCAGCATGAAAGTAGCACTAGAAATGTCCTCCCACAAAATCACTGCCTTCTACAAAAACTCTTTCATGAGAATGAAAATTTGGAAATGAAAATTGAGCCTCTACCCAGAGGTCAGCATGTTGGAATAGCTCTGTCTCACTGGAAAAATACATTAAAAGTGAATCAGTGATAAATTTTGGTAGGTAATATATTTCCTATATGGGGTGACATTATAGAGGAAGTTCTTCTTTCACCTGAATGCAAAAAAACCTCAAGGAAGACAAACATTTATATAGCAGAGCAGAGCTGGGAACTCCAGTTCTGCAGCTGAGGGCTACTCATGAAAAACAGATCCTCCCGCTACAGGCTGAGTCCCTGGAAGACAGTAGTGGGAGAATAAGATCTGAATCCTGGAGGACTTTCTCCAAAGAGCATGGACTGCCGAAATGCCCAGCATCAAAACAGTGTCAGCTGCTTGCACAGAACAAGCATATAGGTTCGAATAACCTCAAAAGAAAAAAGAGAAAGGATATAGTGTGCAAGGGTCTACAAGCAGCATAAATTGTCTGTAAAGCAACTCAAAATACACAAATAAAAATGCTTAGCCTTATGAGCAGTCATTCAAGAGAAGTGGAAAAAAAAAGGGCATGTCCTAATCTCACCGCTACCGGAGAAAACGAAAATGGCGGTACATGCAGTGACTGAGAACAATGATTTCCAATAAAGAGAAGGCTGTCTGCAAAGTGACTTTGGCAAATTCAAAGATATGTGCTGATTCAAATATATAAATACACTGCAGAAGAAGGCTGCCAACTGAAAGCTGCCTTATTGTTCGGGTTACTAAATAACCACCAGCCTATTGCTGTTCAATAGTCCAGCTGAATTGTGGAGCCAACTGCAGCACAGGTCCAGCACCACATGTAAGTGCTAATATCAGACTTCAGAAATGTGACAAAGGACTGATGATATTTAGCAAAAGCTTCCTAAGGCCACTGGACACATGCAGGCTGTCAATAAGAAAACTCCTGAAACAGGCAACGTTATTGCTTGGAGCATATAGCTGTTGACACAAAGGGATACCAGTGGCTTGCTGAGCAACAAGGCAGAGCAAGTCACAGAGTTCATCGTGGGACAGACTTACAACATCCAGAGAAAAACAGAGCATTCGTCTTGGGGTCTGTGAAGAATTTAAACCTAAGGACATATTTCAAGGACTAGACACCCTGAGGGCAAAGTCAAAGTAGAAATGCATCCCTATTTGCAGCTGGGGGAACTACTGAAATGCAAATTACCGTTAGCTGTGATGAGGCTGCTGAAGGAAGAACTGACAAGGCTGCAAACAAGAGGTATTATTATGCTCATTGAAACTAGCACAGAGTGAATCAGCAGCCGAAAAGTAGTTAGAAAGTCTTCAGGTAAACCAAGGATCTGCTCTGAGCCAAAACCACTGAGCAGTGTTTGGAAGAAGTCAGTATCCATTGCCACTTACTGGAGACATGCTACTGTGATTTATTCATGGTTAAACTGCTTGCGACATCAAGAACGGATTCTGGCATGTTAAGCTAGTGAGCCATTTAACTTCTTGACAATTTTTGCCATAGCTATTGGCAGGTGTTTTGGGCATGTGGGCATCAAGCTAGGCCTGACATGGACTGAAAATGGACTTTTAGATGTAAAGAGTATAGCTTATAACATGATTGTCATAGAAGAAGGGGCTGTTGAGGCAGTCTGGGTCCATGAAGTCAAACTGAAGCAACTTCTTAGCAAATGCTGACAACAGAATATTAAACTACAAACAGTCAAACTAAGGTGAGAAAAGCTGAGTTTGTCTTTTACCACATGTTTTCTGATGTTCTTTTTCAGGACTGTGAGAACTGTGAAACTGTAAGAAAATGCCCAGGCTGGCAGACATGAAGAAGAAATTGTATAATTTTCAGTAAGTTTTCACATTCTGCACGTGCCCTTCAGATACCTCTGAACCCTTAAGACACCACAGCGATGCAGCGTGGAACTTGTAGGAGAACCTGAAGTGGGTACTTGAAAGAATAAATAAAACTATAAGCAAGCACCAGCTTTAAGGTGCTAAGGCATTTATACAACAGCTGGAGCTACAACATACCTTAGGAGGAGGCAAAGCGGCCTTTTGCGAAGCCCACTGTAACAGAGTCCTGACAGACACAGGGAAGTGATACATCAGATTAAAAGGAAGTGCTGGCTCTACTTCCTGTAGTGAAAGGGTTTTTTGAGCACAAGGCAGACTTCTGCCTAGACATAACAGAACACCATAGAAAAGCAATGCTGAAGGCAGCCAAATGACTGGAGCATATCCCTGAGACTCCAGAGGCAAAAGATGAAGAAGGGGTGATGCCCAGAAAAGGAACTCTAAGAGGCAGGTAAATTGACCTAAGCACACATTTAAACCAACTTAACAGAAAGATTTTCCAGATAATCTTAAAGTCAAGGTTGTCATCTTCGTCTTTTTTTTAATGATTAGTATTATTATCATTTTTTCCCTAAAAGCAATACAGGGAAGCTCTGTGTTGTACAGGATATTGGATAAAACCGTCTCACTAATTTTCTAAACAATTTCTTATAAGCCCGTGATCAATCTTAACAGCTACTTACCCTTATTGGTAAGAAATTTCTTCTTATGTTTCTTCAATCATTATAAACAAGACAATTTTTAGAACAGCTGAAAAAGTTACACTGTGCAAGATCTAAACTCAATTTATAGATTTATAAATATTATGATTTCATAAATATTTCTAGGCATTTCTGAGGCTGAAAGGTTCTTAAGAAGACTAGAGTTCCAGCCAGAGACCCAGGAGATATGCTTTCAGTTCGCTGCTCCATCACAGACTTCCTGTGTGAACTTCAGTTCCTTACACTGTGCATCATGCCCAATTTTTAAAATGTGTGTGTGTATAATTGCACTTACCTATCACAGTGCTGTCTGATGCACTCTAATGACTGAAGAATGCTCTGAAATGTGATAGGGTTGGACATATAAGGGGGATAAAAGGAAAACTAGGGAAAATGTGGGCCCTGTCTGGAACGAAACGGGAGACCTGGTTACCCAGGATATGGAGAAGGCTGAGGTACTCAATGACTTTTTTGCCTCAGTCTTCACTGGCAAGTGCTCAAGCCTCACCGCCCAAGCTGCGGAAAGCAAAGGCGGGGACTGGGAGAATGAAGAGCCACCCA
>NW_008794542.1:748180-798810 GCF_000699145.1 Aptenodytes forsteri | reverse complement strand
GGGGAGACCTTATTGCAGCCTTTCAATACTTAAATGGGGCTTATAAGAAAGATAGGGACAAACTTTTTAGCAGGGCCTGTTGCGACAGGACAAGGGGTAATGGTTTTAAACTAAAAAAATTTAAGGATAAATTAAAAAGGATAGATTTAGACTAGACATAAGGAAGAAATTTTTTATGATGAGGATGGTGAAGCACTGGCACAGGTTGCCCAGAGAGGTGGTGGATGCCCCATGCCTGGAAACATTGAATGTCAGGTTGGACGGGGCTCTGAGCAACCTGATCTACTTGAAGATGTCCCTGCCCGCGGCAGGGGGGTTGGACTAGATGACCTTTAAAGGTCCCTTCCAACCCAAACTATTCTATGATTCTATGATTCTATGATATATACACCATACTTATACATGCCTGCAGATATTTACTTTTTTTTGTGAATACGTCTAGATGTTAATGATTAAATAACAACCAATTAACTACATAATACTATTTACATGAACAAAGTTTAGTCACATTCTCATTAGCAGCTTATTATAATCATTACTCATTATTTATATACAAACCAGATGAATTAGCATTTTATGTGCATTGAGGATATGTCCATATATGTATGTACTACCTACCTGCCCTTTTACATTACGAACAGCTAAGAATTTTATTAATTCATTAGTCCTTTTATGCAAATTTCTGTATAATGTCGAGTAATAACACGTCCATTCACATTAAATGTATTTCGGATGATTTTGGTAGTATTCCATTGGCTGAAACCAAAGTAACATCCTTCTTGCAATGCTTTCGTAAGATGTCCCTATTAAAGATCTTTCTGTTTCGTACAACAGAAACATATACTTCTAACATATCATTCATTAGAAGCAATAATAGCACTAATTTGCTAACTTCTTTCCAATGCTTATTTAAAAATTAAATAAATTGTTAATATTGCTGCACAAGAAAAACATGCTTCTTATTACACTTCAAGTTTCACTCCTGCTAGTGAAGCTAATGTGAGACTACAATGAATTGGAAGCAAGAGATTTCAACTATAATCTCAAGAAAGATGATTAATTATTTGAGAAGAGTTTGACAAAAAGAAGGGCAAATATAAAAATTCGATTCTCTATTCTAATCTAACAGCACCATACAAATCTGCAGGTGCTTTTACTGAAGTAACTAAGCCATGTCAAGGCAAAAGTGTCAAGATCAAGCAGGACACTTGTTCTGGCTTCATCCTATGCATTTAATGCACCAACCCCAAATGACTGCAGCCCTCATTTGTTACTTGCAACTTTGCCTCTTCTGTCAGAAGCTGTTTCCTTGGAGAACAAAGAAGACAAGAGAACAGTACTGCTGCCAGCCAGACTTTCTTTTCAAGACCATGGCAGAAAAAACTAGGCCACATGAAGGAAAGAGAAAGGGAAGGACCATCATTTTAGTACGGCGCTCTCCCAGAGTCCCAGGAGAGTCACACGTGCCAGGCTTTTTTTGTCTGTCTGAGAATGTGGGGTTGTTTTCCAGATGTACCCATTGCTTCTCCATTCTTCTCCAAGGTGACAGTGGAGGCAGGCAGACAAAGCGTTTGACACCAGTTTCCTATCCATTTTTGACAGGAATGTCTCAGGACCCATACAACTCCAATACATTTTCTCTTAGGACGTTACCCTTCTATAGTGGATTAGACTGCAATTGAAAATTTTTAACCTGACAAATGTCAACATACAATCACAGAAAGAGGAATTTGCTGGTGACCTAGGGAGCTGGGTTGGCAAAAAGTTCAGCTTTTCTTCAATTAAAAAGCAAACAAGAAGTACCGTTTTTCTTGAGGGAAAGTAGTTTTGCTCTGATCAGATAATATCAAATCAAGCCTTCTCCTTTCAGCATGGGGTGGGCAAGCATAATGCTTCCTTTCAGTTTCATGATATTTTGTGTTAAACCCATTGCAAATTAAGTTGATTGCCTGGAGACTATAGCTACTGCTTATAGCTCGCAAGAGAGACAAGGCAGTGTAATGATCTGTGACTGCATACCGTACATGTAGACTACAGCCATCAGTCAAATACATAATCTTCAGCTTCAAGATTCATTACAGTCAGTGGGAGTCATGTTGTTAAAATGCTGCGTGCAATTTGGGAAACGTAGGGGTTAATATTATAGAATCAAGAAACTGGGTGAAAAAAAAGGTGAAGAAGCTGCTGCTAGAGCAGAAGTGGATGCAGCTAGAGTGTCGTGCTTGTGGCTATAGATTACTTTTAGTTTTTCGCCACATAAACATTTTGAAAAGAAAACAAATGACAATCTATCATGTCTTAGGAGGTGGCATTCTTTTCCTTTTTTTGTTATACTCATCAAAATCACTGTTTCCATTTATTAAGAAATAGTATTTTTTTCAAAATTATTGCATACTTATGAACTTGTGTCACTGCACCCTCTTTCTTCTCAAATAACTAACTTTATTATACAAATAACTCACTATTATGTGGGTCTTTGGGATCTGAAAGCGTTAAAAAGAAAGTTAAACCTTAATTATGGGCTGTAAGCTGCTAAAGGGAGAATACTAGAGTGTAGCAATGACATCTGGACTAGTACTAGTGCACGTAATGCATATCTGTCACTGACAACTCACTGGGTTACATTTAATTCACAATCATCAGTCATGTCTTCTTTTCTAAGCAAAAAAAGAAACACCAGCATCAGTAGTAGAAAGCATGCCTTCAGAGGACAGATTCTTCCATGTGCCATGATTGAAGTGGATGACCTTACAGGTGTAAATGGAATGGACAAATAAATGTTAACAAATACAAAGTGACTGAGAGTTTCATATGCTGTGTTAACATTTAATCTACCATACCTAATGAAGTTTTGTAATTCTTCTCTTGCCCATACACTCCCAGTTTCTGAGTTTGACTCTTCTTTCTCTTTGGTTTTGGGGGAATGCCTCTATGCTCTCTCTATGTAAATCAGGGCACAGCTTGGATTTAGCAAAGCAAAATGTGGGCGGCATCCATCAGCCAAGAGGAAATAAGTGTTGTTCTTCTTCAAAATCTAAGAACCTGAAATGGTTACAAGATCAGTCCAGAGGCTGGCTGAGCCTTTGCTCTGCATGGTTGCATATTTGTCTGTGGAATATGGAGTGCTGGAATAAGCAGTGCTGAACAGAAATCAGTTTGAGTAAGAGCAGGAAACACCAGCTTCATAAACTTTGAGCACAAAAACACTATCTTGAAGTGTTGAATTATAGCCTCCTTTCTCCTTGAAATGTGTAAGCAGCAAACCTCAGGTGTCTAGAAATGTTCTCTTAAAACATGAAACAGTTGCTTCCATGGCTCCACAACAAGAAGACATATGGACACAGCTGATTTTCACTTAACAACTCAGTTGAGGCAAACAAAACAGCAGAAACTATGGTAAATGCAGACCTCTTTGATCCCAAACTAAATGACAATTTTAGCACTAACACTTGTCCAGATGCTTTTGTTACAGATCAGAAAACCTGTTTGGCAAACTCTCACTCATTTGGCTATAAGTATTTCAGTTGCCCTCCCACTAGATGTAGTCTCACCACATAAGTCATGTTTCAAGACAGAGTGAACAGATGAGCTTGTCTTACTCAATCACTAATATTGATTCACACATTCACAGAGAAGAAAATGCAACTTTGAATTGTCTTGGCAGAGCATACACCTTACACATGCACAATTAAAGATTAAAGAATTAGCAGGTGCCCTAATCGAAGCCCTGCAGGGTGGGTTCTACAATTTGACCACACTTCATTATCTGTGTCCTCTTCATGCTACGAAGTGACCTCTGACTAGGTGCACATTTTGCTATGGTTTATGGCAATTGCGATTCTTGTTCATGGTAGATTGACTAGAATCTCTTTGGACTATCTAGTGTATAATCTTTCTTTATGTATTTCTACTACACTACCATATGCATTAACGCTGTCCCACTGGGTATCATTTTATTTCAGCTTTCATGTATACATTCTAATTATTTTACTACTGTACTGCCATTGGAGCTTAATGTTGAAAATAGAATCTACTTTTCACTGGGTCCACCACAAAATTACAACTTGTAACACCTTAGGTTAGCTTTCATTAGTAAATATGAAATAATAAGGCATTTTGTAGTATGCTGAATTAACAAATTAAAATCACATAAAATGATCAAATAAATGTATACTGTTCTGAAATAACTATGTATTAGAAGAAACTCCAGTCATGATGGCATCATGTGTTTAAAACTAACATTTTATGGTATGATGAGTTCTATGGTAAGCTATTATTACTACTTATTGTTTGCATTATGGTAGCACCTAAAGGTTTGGGTCCAGTTGTGCTAAACACTGAGTAACAGTTTTATCTGTATTTACATTCCTCCCGCCCTGCCTAAGCAGTCTTTCTCTTCTTGGTCAGTTTCCAGAATCCTTCTTCTAAATACCCTTAAACCTCTGCCACTTCCAAATGTTCCACTACCCGCCTGTCCCAGGAAATACCCTTAAAATTCTTTTTTCAACCTATTCTTCACCTTATCTTCCCATAACATCAAAAGAAGTGGCCGAGTCCTGCACTCACTAGTTCACACATCTCAGTATTCCCCCATCTTTCCTCCACTAAATCAGTCCCAACAGCCAATGTCCTTGGTGTTGGTGCGAACGTTTTCCACCCCTGCTCTCACCAGGCTTGTAGGAAAATGACTGTTGAAGCTACTGAGCTACTCTCTTCCCTTTGTCCCTATTGCAGTCTTGGCCGATCAACACCCTGCCAGATGCCTTGGCTCCTCAATCAACAGTTCCAGAGTTGGTTCCCTTGCACAATGCGTTGTCATTTGTTGCTGCTATAAAATGGCAACTAATTCTCTCCTTCCCACCGCATCATTCACAGAAATTGATAGGGGTTTATATTTTAAGGGGACCTTTTAAAAGCATACATCTAGCATTACATTTTGAGGCAACAGTTGCCTTCAAACTGGGCAGTAGAGTCTTCCCTGTTCTTGCTAGTACGTTCCTCCCTCACTCCTTGTTTCATATGGCACAGGTGGATGTTTTTTAATAAGAAAGCAGTGTAATAATGTCACCAATGCATAGTGACTCCTTTATTTGCATATTTGGAAAGAGCTGTTAATTCAACAAAGAGATAAATAACGGAGATCAAATACAACTAATTGCTGAAGAACATCACCCACAACATGTTGTTGCTTTTTAGAGTGACAGAATGTTCTTGTATTCAGTATGCTCCCAGACGAATTAGAGGGGTGCATTTTATACTGAGATTTGTGGCAGATCTCTTTTAGTATTCATAGGTGTGCTGGCATAATACAATTCATTTAGGAATATGACACATCTGTGTAATTTGTAGGTGTTGACTGTCTAACCTTCAGACAACTTGATGGAAAAAAATAATTCATCCATAACAGAGACCTTTATTTTTCAATCCATAACATTCTATTTAATGTATTAGAAGTACATGAAAAGAATGGAAAAACAGGAAAAGTAAAACAACAGGAAGAGAGAGAAATGCCTACTGTACAGCACTTCAACAAATAATGTAGAGATGGATTATTCCATATTTTCAAATCCTTTATAGTGAAAGTTCTATCAGTCTTTCTATGGGTCTATCTTACTTCTCTTTGTGGTCAAGTAAGAGAAAACCATTGCAGTCCTATATAGATATGACATTTATTTTTCCAGACAACTCGAACATGCCAATACTGAAGAATATGTTATGAATATTTCATCTCATGATTAAGATCATCTTCAAATATAACGTTCTACATTCACATGCCTTAGCTGCGGTGTGGCATATACAGTTGTATAATGTATGTACATCACAATCATTTTATCAAAATAAACCAGAAGTTACAGATGTTCAAGGAAGGACAATAAAAAAGATAGATAGCCTGCTCCTGTAATTATATGTCTCTTCCATTTAAAATAAACTATTTAATTGCAAGAAAGTAAGTTTTGATTGCTCTGAATAAGACCTTTCACTTAAAAAAGCATGGTACATTCTGGGGCATTTTGCCACCCATGAGCATCAGAGTACCAAGATGCTATTATCTGCAGCATATGAACTAGTTCACAACTATCCCAGGGCTAGTAATTTTGCATTTCAAGAAATGTAATTTATGGTCATATTACAGTTTTTATCTTTGCACTAAGAGTATCTCCCAGGCATCTTTTGCAGATTATGGTCCCACCTGGATCAGGAATAGGTGGTCATGAGCCTGGGTTTTCCGAGTGAACCTATCTTTTTTTTTTTTTTTTTTTAATTTCCTGAAGTGTACACAGTATACAATTTGCCTTCTCTTTGGTCTGTGAAAGAAAATCTTTTGAAAGAGTTTTAGGTTAGAAAACACTGTCCTGTGAAAGCAGCCCCTAGGCTGAGCTCCCAGCTTTTTTCAGGAGCATGCTTGTGTCTGTCTCCCCTGGCAAACCCACAGCCGTAGCTTCTTCACCCAGAGCTTTGTTCCATTCTCCTGTCTCCAGCCCCACCGCCCCCGACTTGTTTGGCTCGTGTCGCCTTCCTCACGGCCTCAAGCTTCCTTCGCTTCTGCTGTGTGCTGGTATTTTTCCCTACAGGAGGGCTCAGATGATCCTATTGGGTACAAAAGTGCTTTTAGTGATCAGTAATTTGGAGTCAATAGACCTCTTTATTAGCAGGGGTTATTACTAAGTGAAACTGCCTAGCTCCATTTCTAGCCTACTTCCCAACTCCATGCTTCTCTTTTCAGGAGAGGACAGCAGAGCCTAAGCATTTGCCAGTCATGCAGTTAACAACAGTGATTGCTCCAGATAAAAAGAGCTACATCATTATTACCAGGAGGGAGGAGTGAGTCTAACAAAACACACTGCATGAACAATCGGGTAATCGGATCCCTACTGGAAATGCAGCCTGAGTAATAATTTCAGATGGCATCGATGGTGTTATAACAGAAATGAAACCTCTGTTATCATATTCCAATGGATCCAGTTCTAACTGCAGGCAAATGGTTTAAAGGCACTGCTGCATCCGTGCATACCTGAACTTCTCAGGAAAGGCTAATCCACTTTGAAATTGATACCAAATTGGCAAAATACTCCATTCCTTCTGAACTCAAACTCTTTAGTTCAGGCACACAGGGAATGTGAGAAAGCAACCTTTTTGTGAAACACACAAGAAGGAAAAACGTCCTCTACCATCCAGTATATTGTACATCTCTTGGCTGCATGAGTGTGAAACATATTCTGGAGCATGATAGCATGCACGGATGTGGTGTGCTACTTGTTTTTTCAGTAATGAATTTTATGCCTGCCTGTTTCTGTTCCTTTGTCTATTTTTAATTCAAATATGTAAAAGCTTTTCTTAATACAGACTCCCAGGTGTCAGTTGCTGCCTGGAGTCCCTTTTCTTTCCTCTATTGTTCTCTTAATTGTTACTTCAAAACAATTAGCTGGGCATTCATATGCAAATGAATGCAAATGTACAGGGGATTGGGTGTGAGAGAATACCACCACTCGTTAATTTCCATTTCAAGGTCTGCTGGTAGGAACAACAAAATTGCTTAACAATGTATTTTTCCTGGGCCATAAAGGGTGAACTCGCGACGATTCCAGCCGTCCTGCTGGCTCGGCAATTGTTAAGATTCTGCTGTTTCTTGGTAAGATCTTTATTTATTTATTTATTTGGGTCTAGAGATTGTGCTAGCCTTGTCACCCTAAACTGCCCTTGCCCTTGCTCATTTATGCTCAAGGACATGCCTAATAATTCGTATACAATCCTGGTTAGGATATAAGGTAAATTATTAATATTACTGCTATTAAAGTGATCCATTAAGGGATAAAATCCCTCGCTTGAAGGAATTCCTCATGTGTCTGACAAAATAAAACTTTTATAATTTATAAAAGAGTATGCTTTACTGCATTTAAGCCTTAGAAGAAACACTGACTGATAGGCTGGGACTGGGGATGAATCCTAGAGAGACTTTGCCAGTTCCTAAGGTAAATCTCATCTCTTTTGGAGCAGTTGTATTTATTGTATAAATCTGCATTCCCTTTAAGGCTGTATAGTAAACTTCTTATGAAAAACAGTTGGTTATTCAGTTTTCAGAACTGCTTTACAAAGATAAATACCTTAGCTTTTCAGATCCAATTAATATACAGAATCCAATTAAAAGACCAAATCCTGTAATCATTAGGCAGGAAAAATTCAGCACCACAGACTATCCTGAGCAGGAAAACCCACAGCACAGCAGGAAAACTCCATCACTCATATGTGACTCTCCTACCAGGATCCTCACCAGGGGAAAAGTTGCCTTTAGGAGGCGTAACTTTAGAAAGACGTTTCTGAGGCTGTGGGAAGAAGTGATTAACTTTTAACTCCACAGTTACTTCTTTTTTACATTACCTTAGTGTTCTTCCACTTTTATCTCTGAAAATCATCTACACAGCAATAAGGGACCACAATATTTACCCCTCAGGGCAGGTAGCGTCTTTGTTACGCAGTGTGATTCCCGTGTTTCACCAGATACATTCCTCATGGAGAAGAAAGACATATGCTGGGTGGTGAGAGCTGGCTTGAATTCCCTTGCTCCGTCACTTACCAAAGGGTGGTGGGCTGACTGTTTAGGCCTGGACACGCAGTTCTGTTTAGCTGTCTAAATGCTACTGGAATCAGTGGAAGTCAGATGTTTGCATGCCTTTATCCAGACCTTAATTGTCCTGTGTCCTGGCTTCCTACCTCCAAGATGGGGAAATAGCACTGCCCTCACAGTGCTGTTGTGAGAATAAACACATTTAAGACTGGGAGGAACTCGGGCACAGTAATGATAGGGACCATATAAATACCTCAGGCAAAGAGGCACTGCTATTTATACTACCTTATAAATAAACAGTAACAAAGCAGCTATGACTGATCTGGGGAATCTGGTGGGGGGACTCTGGCCCCGTGAGTAACATAGGAGCATATTCAGATTGCTGCTAGCAATGCACACCAGAGGAGGAGACCTTGTACACCTGCAGAGGTGGCAACGAGAAAGGGGAGGCTCCTCTGTCACCCCCCAGTTCCTCTGTACAGAGGAGTGGATACTGTCAGTGGTAATTTCGGTGGCCACCCCCAAGGCTTCACAACGCATTGTGCTTCAGGGGAAAGAGGGATGATTTTTTCTTACCTTCATCCCTGCCCTTCCGCTGTGTCCTCTGTGGCCAGTTCTATTTAAATAAGCTTTTTTTTTTTTCCTTTTTTTTTTTTTTTTCCTCCATGGGCATATCCATTTATGATGATTTAGCCCTAAGCAAAGACTTAACAGTTTTGTCCAAAACTAATACACAAATGCCAGAAAGGGTCTTTAACCATAATACTTCTATTTTTTCCCCCTTAAAACTTGGAGAAATTGAAATATCTGTCTTCATTACAACATAAGCACCTGTGGAAACTTGGAAGGTACTGGATATATCTCCTTATGGGAAGAATAAATGTCTCATCCCAGCAGACTGTGCCCTCACTGCAACCTGTTCATACCTCACCAACCAATATATTTTATCTTCATATGTGGTTGAAATAGGGCAGATTTCTGGGACTTAAACAGGCAAATAAAACACATCCATCTTCCAATAAGCATGCAGGAAGTTATTATTAGCCAGTGGGCTAATAGTAAAACACACTGAAATACAAGAAAAGGATGATTTGAACAGGTGAGGCTTTAAAGCATGTTTTACCTTGAAGTTTCCACTAAAGTTTTGTTCTTAACAAGTTGTCTGAGACCTTTTCCCTTTGCTTTATGAGGCTGACAGTTGCAACTTGAAAGTCCAAGGAATATTTTTAGTGGAAATAAGAGATAGATGCTGGCAGGGTGTTTTAACAATGATCTGTTTGTTTTGGCAACAAGATTCAAAGAATGCATTATTTATAATGCCCTGATATGCACATATGGCTCTGGTTGTATGCAGCAATATAATAACAGAAGTGGTTTCTTATAACCTGTCTGCACGGCACTCCCAGATGCCTGCTGCTGCTGGGGCCGGAATTTCACATGCAGTTTGAACCAGCAAAGCTGGTAGAAGAAGTTCCTCCCTAGACTGCTCATTCCCACCCCACGCCCTCTCTCCCCTCTGCTGTCAGCATAGGTGCTTATGCTAGGTTTTGAACCAGATCAAGGAATCAATCCAGGTTAAAACTCAGCTGGCAAAAAAAACGCAACAAGTTTAACTGCTTATATTGTTATGTTCATGATGTTATGGCCTGAGTCTCCCTCATACTGTGTGTTCCTTTAGGGCACTTCATAGTTGTCCTTTCTTTGCATAATCCTTTAGTCTAAAACTAAAAAAAAAACCCCCACCCCTGCTTACTCTAATAATGTTACTACCATTCTTGGTCTTTACACACACCAACATTATTTTATGTATCTATTTTAATATATACATACATGTCAGTAGTAGTATTATTATGTGGTATACATTACGTTTACTACATACATTATATAAAATGTATATAATATATTATGTACATACATATAGAAGTATATAAACACAGATATATGTACTATGTACTAAGATCAGAAACACCCTTTGTGGTTGTTGCACGTAGCACAAATGTCAGTGTGCACAAATGGAAATATAATGGAGTGGTCCTTTGGCCCTTTTGATCCTTTTGCTCTCTGGTCTCACCACCTGAGCAATGGCTGATGGAATTTGGACAAAGAAAATGTCCACTGTTTTACCTCTTTCCTTCTACACTCTTTCTGCACTTTGGGGATTGATCAGATAGGGCCATATTTGGATGCTGTAAATTCCAGTATACTCCAATACCTGGTGTTTTCCACTAACCAGCGGAATCCTTAGGTCTTTAGAAGTATCTACGCAGTAGGAAATACTAATGCTAGGCTTCCTGAAAAGAGCCCAGAAACTGACTGAACTCGTGATCTGCTTTAGAGATGGCTGATCCATCAAAACTTGCTGCAGTAGCCCAGGGCTTTCATTACTAGCCAGCAATGCAGCCCTGGCTGCCTGCTCAGTGTGTTTCACAGCTGAGAAAGGAAGCCTGGACCAGACTCTTCCCACTCCTGTACTTGGCTCTTCTGATGGGGTCTAGAACAACATTTCTTCTGTTTTTCACTCTTTTCAGCAAACTATCACCAGGTGCTCATAGGCAGATGTCCCACTTTAGCCCTTTTGAATTGCCTGGGACATCAATATAAAGCATAAAGATGTTTTGCATAAATCTGGTCTCTTAGAGGCAGGTAGCTGTGATGAGGATCCTGATGAGTAAAAAGGAATGGTAATAATTTAAAAGAGGAAGTATTCCTGTGTATCAAAGCCTTGGCTGTAACATAATATATATTTAACACAGTTTTATGCAGTATCGATAAATAGACAGAACACAAATAATGTAATCTCATTGCCAACATCAAAGCATGCAGATTTCAGAAAGGGAAAGTATGATTAGAATGTGATTCAAGGTATAAAGCTTTTCATATCTCTGCAAAATGCATATGTGTGTATATATATTTATACTTAAATATATATTAATGAGTTCTTTTGCATAGTACAGTTTATAAAGCTCAGATCTCGTCTTTAGTGTTCTCTAGTATCCTTTCTTTTATGTCTGATTCTCCCCATTAAGAACATAATTCTTTTTTTTAGCAAAATCCCCTGCTAGCCTTTCTCCTTGATAATCTTTTTACATTTTTCCTTATCTCTTCCTTTGCGTCTATTGTCTGATTGTACCTCTTACACAGGCCTTCACTCAAGGTTAGTGAAATTAAACATTAGCTGGCTTAATTGGTATCTAGTAACAGTAGTTTATCTACCAAGATAAGCTTCCACATTTTGGATGTCTCAAATTTCTTCTTTTCCACTTTCATTATTTTAAGACATTGTTATTTGAGGAGTTAGTGACCCATCTTCTTTAATGTTGCTTACAAGCAGTTTCCCTATATAAGACCCTGTGATAATTTCTTCTCTGGCAGGTTGCAGCTAAGATAGTTTTAATACATCACTTTCTGGAGCAAAAGGCTATACTTGTTTCAGAATGTTTCATATTCTTTAACTTCTAATAGCTTATACATACTGGAGACCCCATGTTCATCTCATGTGCTGCAAGATATTTACATTCTAAAATGCACCCTAAGGGATCAAAGCAGCAGAGCACATTGGGGACAATACTGTAGGCTTCACTCTGTTATCAAGGCAGGGGAGAAAAAAGTAGATTTGCCATGTATCTTTATGAAGACAGCAAAGGCAGGAGATTGTCATGACATTTGGACCTGAAGCATTATAAATGGAGGAATGGATGTGAAGCCTGGTCAGAGGCCTTGTGGATTCGTGTAATAAAGCTATACAGATGTCTGTGTTATTCCACTAGTCTGTGTGCTGTATGAAAGGGAGGATCAGACCATGGTTGCTTCCTTTCCACATGGCAGTCCGAAGGGTAAGACATGGGAGTTTTGTAGGACATAGCCTTCTGGGCTAGTTATTACAAAGCAAATTTACATTCCAGGCAAATCTAGAAATTTGTAACTTTTCCACAAAGAACAGGGTCTCAAAGAGCCGGTAGCTAGACTTGTGCCTTGTGCTTTGTCTGAAACCCTTCTTTTGCAGGATTAACTCAACCAGAGATTCACCAAGTTGAAAAGCCCGATTAGGAGCTGCTGCTATGATCCAGGGCTTCCAGATCCTGGCAGTCAAAGAAAAGACATAGACGTGACACCCAAGCGCCTGGGATAAACACAGCCTTCTTCAGAACAGCAATCTTCTGCTACAATTAGCTTGAGTTTGTTTAAACCCTGTTTAAGTAGGCTCAGTCTAGAGCTAGTGCTTCGGACAAAGTCTCCTTGTCTGAAACAGTCTTTTCACTTGTGCACAGTCAATAAGATCTGCAGACATCATTAGGACATTAGACATCTCTGATGAGATGTGACTGGTTACATTGTGTGAGGCAGACAGTCATGACGGCCTTTCTCAGAAAGACTTTTCATGTCTCTGAGTGACCGACCCGCTGTGCCAGCAGCTCATGGCCAGCCTTCTGCAGCACAGCAATCGAACAAACAAATCTGCCTCCCATCCTCCAGCTCTTATGGCTCGTAGCCCAACAAAAGGGTGGCTGGGGACTACTAGAACCATCATGTCATGGGACATTGGCCTCTGCTACTGACTAATAATCTTTTCTGTACAGAAGTCGGTGCTCTGCTTTGACATACTCTGTAATTATTCTCTGTAAACTGGTCCTATCTGTTGCCGCTTAGCCACTGCAGATGAATGTATAAAAGCTTAGCAATGCTTTTTGGATACTTCTTCACCTTTAGGTATTTCCTGGGTTCTGGTAGCTAGTCCAGGTGCTGCTAAAAGCTTGTTTGAATGCAGTGGGCTGGGGGCTTTCCATACTACAGTCTGTGGGTTTTAACAACTGAAGCTGCCACCTTTTTTTCCCCACTGACACATCTGGAACAGTCTCAGGTGATGCTAGCTTCTCATCCAAATGGTTTCCTGTGGTTTAATTCATGCAAAACCAGAATTCAGCAGCTGAACTATTCCCTAATTTCAGGTAACCTTTTCCAATATTATTTAACAGGCTGTTGTCAATCAATTCTAATTTAGTACTTTTTTCAGTACTTTTCTCCTCATCTAGGTCTGATTTTCACAATCCATCTCCTTTCTCTTCAGTTGCTCTATAATGTACCTCATCAGCTATAATCTTCTTCAATATCTCACCAATTTTGGGGCCTTCTCCAAACATTGTTCCTTATTCTACTCTGTTCCTGTTAGAATCCATTTTATGAACCTTTTCTTCCTACTAACACCTCAGCCCCAAATCACTAACCTTTTTACAGTGACATCTGACATTTTTCTGTTTGATGCATATTGTTTCTTAAAACTGAACTGTTTCTGCAGCCTGTAAACCCTCTTAGAAAGTAGCTACCCTTTATGCCACCCCATGACACAACATACCCAACTGAAGCTTCAAAGAACAGGGGAAAGAAGACTGGGCAAAGATAAAGTCGGGCCTTTGTTAAACAGAGTATTTCTGCATCCATCTTATTCTAGGCAAAACCTCTGATAATCTACAATACTATAGTTTTCATGTGCTGGGGCACAGTGCCAGTGTTGCAACTGCTGCAGAAGGTAAGAACAAAGAGGGGAGATAAGGAGTTGTGCTGTAGGGGGGAAGGGAGGAGTGGGGAAAAAAAATCTTTTGCATTCCTGGAATGATTGTGACACAATCATAATAATTCAGAAATAATTATATTTGTTATCAGTCAACATAATTTCCTGCAGTTCTACACACAACGTCATTTTCCTTTTCCAGCAGTCAGGCTGAACAAATGGTTCTGTTCTTGTTATTATTTTAGTATGAAGCAGAGTAATGTTGGTTGAACTAATAGTATAAACACAAGGATATCACTTAGAAATTCTTGAAGATTGGCATTTTGCCTACTGTTTCCCAACATCATGCAACCATATTTGTTCATTATTACTTTTTTCCTCATGTTTTGCTGTAAAATGCCATGGTGCTGCGGTATTGTAAGGACAAACACTGCAATATGTTTAAAGACTAACTCTTTCAGTTTAAGTTATTATCCAGAGCTCATTACTGTAGTATTGGAGTGCATAAGAGCGACTATTTAGTAGATGAAAGAAAAATAATACAAAACCAGTATCACGCTGTTTATTCAAATGCTGTAGGCTAGAGCTCTGTGTATGACACATTTAAAATGACTGATGGATTTTAACTTACAGTTTGGGAGAGAGGATGCAGTCCCCCCTGCTGGGGTATGACTTTCTTCCACCAGACAGATCCCTGGCTCCCCAGAGGGACTGGTACGTCCTTGGAGAGGCAGGTCATGTTACCTTCAGTTTTCCTTAGAGACTGTCGGAGAAGGAGGGCAGCTTTAGTCCAGGCCATTCAATTCCCAGGAGTTTTGCCACAGGAGAAGGAGCCTGTTCCCTGCCTTCAGCAGGCACTCTTCAAATGAGACTTTTGAGGTGCTGCCAGTTCTCTTTGGCATTATTCTCTATTGCTAGGTGTCTTGCACTTATACTCATAGAGGCTCACATGAACCAAGAGGAAACTTCACACCATTTATTCTCTTCCTAAAGTCTCTAGGCAGTATACCGAGCTAAAAGGGAGCCCTGCTGGACAGTACACAGCTCATTAATATAACTGGATTAGAATTTGGTCCTTTATGCTTACTATAGTTGCTTTACAATCTGCTTTTATTGTTGCTCCAATATTTCACATTGTCATATAAAATGATTAATATATAAACATGAGAGAAACAAAGACTCTAAAGGATCTCCAGTGAGTTTACTGGAAACTGAGTACAGGAAAATGAGGACTGAAAAATACACATAAATAAGAACAGGCTTATTTATAACCGCCAGAAAAATAGGGAAACCAGTTGTAGCTCTTTTGTTCCTTCCCTCCCTAATATAGGTCAGTTAAGGTATTTACTCACATGCACCTCCAATTCGGTTTTCCATATGCAGCAGAGAGAAGCATGCAGCCTTTTTCTGAGACATTATGAAAGATAACAGTGTAGGAGGTTACAAGAAGCCTCATACAAGGATCTTTGTTGGATACAGACTCATAGAACATTTTTATTAGAGACGTGGGAGCAGAAAAGTAGCCTGCTGATTGAATTTCAGGTTTTATTAAATTAGAAGACACGGTGAATACCAGTGCAGACGATTATATAATGGAATCTGGAGAGGCTAAAAAGTGGCAAAATAAGGTTCAACTTGGCAGAAGCCATATGGGATAAGTTTTATAAAAAGTCTGCTTTAAGGTAAAATCCATCACATGGTTTTAATGGGTTTTGGGCCTTAAATGTTTTTAAGGTTTGATCTTTAAATTTATGGTATTTTGGACACCTGGCATCTATATGAAACCATTCAACTACACTATTGACTCCTAAGCTTGCAGTCTTCTTTAAAAATTCTGCTATGAAGACTTGGAGCGCTATGTAAGAGAAGTTTCTGTGCCAGCCAGCTTCTTTCCCTTTAGTCTCATTTCAAAGTCACATTGATGAGAACAAAGGAAGTTTCTCAAGCAAGAATAACTGAAAACAAGCTAATGAGAGAGTTTTCTAGTAGCCAAATTGGCTGCTTCTTTACAGGAACATAGCTGCTTCCACGACATAGACTCAATAGTATCCACTGCTAGATATTATTTCTTTAATAATTGTCATTACACAAACATAGATACATAAATAGAAAGTGCAAGAAACATCTAAGGATGTCTAGCTATGCATAGTTATGGATAAATTCTAAAAGTTTATGTTGCTTGACTGGAGGAACTGTAGCACTTGTACAATTTATGCACTAATTACAGGCTTTTAATATTTTATCGAGCAATGGACATTCTACTTAGAGGCTGATTTACTGATAGGCTCAGCACCCCATAGCTCCAATTGAACACAGTAGGACCTGGAGATCTCCACAAATCAGAGGCCTTCTTCCTCTGATTTGTAAATTGGTGAGCACCAAGTGAGTACCAATGTCAGCAAACTCAGGCAGAAGAAGAGGAAGCACTTTTATGCAGTGTGTAACAAACTGGTGGTGGAATCACTGCTATGGAAATTGCTAAAGTAAGCTCTTTGGGAGGATTAAAAAGGGATTATGTGTCCATACGAACAGGAACAACATTTTAAGTTTTGTAGCCTTACCACCAAAGAGTTACAAGGGTAATGAAGCCTCATGCTTCAGAGCTTAAGTTGTTTATCTGTGGGGGTCAGTATAGATTGTCGTCTCTCTTATAATACAGTCAACAGTTGAACTAGGTCATCACTGTTTTTGTGTTAACATCCTTGCATTTATAAGAAGCAGATCACTGAAGAGCATGAAGCAATGCTCTCCCCTAGTGTGACAAGACGTGTTTCTGTGAATGCAGATTTGTTCTCCTTTCTGTGATGCTCTTGGAATATGTCTTTACTGAGAGGACAGAGAGTGGGGTGGTCATGCGCAGAGGAAGAAGAGTTGCGATGAACATGAATTTGCTCCTGATCTGTTAGTTTGCTCAGTACTACTCTAAATAAAACTGTTTGTTACTGAGTAGTTAAGATTTACATAACCTAATAAACATCAGACAATGTACCCCTGTAGTCACCCTTGTATCTTTCTTTGCAATACTTTCTTCAGCGTTTACCTACCCCCCATGATTGTTCATTATTTCCAGCTTGTACCCTTATAGCCTGCACTCAGCTGGTCACCATAGCCATCCCTGGCACTCACTGAGACTTTTCTCCTGCACATGGAGATGGGCACATGTGTACTAACTTATTTTTCCAGGCACTTACGTTGGATCTGTAAGGCCCTTCCTCTTCCCAGCTTAACAACCCAATGCATTTGCCTTTCTGTTGCATCTTGAGGAAGATCTCAAGGATCATGCTGAGGTGCAAGTGGAGCCTCAAGGATCATGCTGAGGTGGCAAGTGGAGGGCAGCAGTTCTTACCAACCTGAATGGCTGTTCCTCCAGGTGCTGAAGGGACCCTCAGGCTTCAGGAGGAGCCCTTCCACTCTCTCAATGAAAAGGGGTTTTGATGTACCGGCTTTTTCAGGGGAAAAGGCAAGATACAGCTTATAAAAAATCCACAGTAAAAGGGTCTTAGATGGCTTAGAAAAAGCACAGATCAAGTTCCTTTCAACAATGCTGAAACTCTTCTTGGCAGCTGCTGTGTTTGCTGTTATGCCCTGCTCATATTAGCCATGTGCAGAGGCAGCAGGATCACAGGGAGGCAGAATCATAGACACGAGACAGACTCCACGTGGTGAGATGGCCACAAGGCTCTCAGAAAGACCACATCAGCTATCTTAATCGGCCATTGTTGTTTTAATTATACCCAATATAACTAATACACCGTGTGTTTACCTCTGAACTGTTTGCCTTGCTTCCAGAGCCAGCTGCGGATTTCAGATGGAGCAATGAACAACTAGCAGCCAAGATAAAAACCTGGAGAGGTGGAATAATCGCTTGAATGGAGATAGCAAGACCCTGCAGAGAGATGGGTAGATCTACAGTACTTTAAAGCAGTAATTTAGAATGAAATTCTCCTTTTAGCTCTGAATCCTTTGGAAGGATGTGATACAGTACACCTGTAGTTTTGAGATAGATACAGGAAAATTTAAAACTTGCTAAGTAAGAGGTTACTGACAGTTTGCAGGAGGAGCAGTAATGGCTAAGCCTCTAGAAACCTGAAGGGTTGCCACTGCAATTGGATTTTAGGAAAAAAGGAAGAATTGCTAAGGCAACAAAGTACATGCTCTTAAATAAGAATCAAGGAGCACCCTCACTAAAGGCTTGTCTTTGATATATGGACACTGTATCCTAACAATTGTTTCCTTTCAGGTCTTGATAATTTAAGATTATTTTTATAATGCACCTTGCTGTAGCATGCAAATGATGTAGTCTTGCATGTAATTGTATTATACAACAAAGCAAGGACCATCTGAACTAAAATTAATGCACAGTATTAAATCAGATACTTAATCACTCATTTTAGTTTGATTTACTGAAGCTATTGTGTTCTTATTCTATATTACTGAAAAAATTTAACAAGACACAACATGTCTCTCAATACCACGATATGTAGGCTCACTTTAGGAAGCAATATAGATCATTCTGATTCTTAAAAACCCAATAGCACCATTAGACTTGCATATTAAAATACCCCCTTCTCCTCGCAAACTTAAACACACCCATATACTGCCCAAGTGGCAAGTGGTGCATTAATTTCCCACGTAAAAAGTCTACTAAGAGGACAAGAGAAATTAATTTCAGCTGGCTACAACTGTTTTTTAAAAATACTAAAACACTTTTTACTGGAAGACTTAAAAATCAGTTTGTGAAGGGGGTTGATTCATTTCGTGTATGCTACTGCTCTATCTTCATTTGGAGATAAATGGTCACATTATACTCTTTGCTCTCCTACTTGCAAATTAAGTTGTCAGTCAACAACTCATAAAGAGGCAAGCTGCAACAATCCATAAGAACAAATAATGCAGCTATTCTTTGTTTAAAAAATGTGGTTTTATATATGCTACATATTGGCAAGATGCTTGCAATTTCTTTCCCTACTAGCTGGACACCATTAAAATCATACTGATAATAAATATAATTATTTTTCCAGGAAAAAAAATTTCTAAGAGTTTAGTTTAAGAAAATGTTTCTTTTTTGGCAAGAAAGTTTTGACTTGAATTAGTTTTCTCAGAAGAAGGTGAGTTCTAGAAGAAAAAAGAAATAAAAAAGAAAATGGCTTTTCCAAATTATTATACAAAGAGAATATCCAAAGCCTGTTGATGTATTTTGTTTTTGCATCACCAAACCCTGATATTTCAAGTCCAAACAAAATGAATATTTTCAAAATAATGATACTATACAATAATGCAAAATAAGTATTTTTAGTGAATTTTTTTTCTGTAAAAATTTCAGCTGGGATTCTGCATGAAAATGATCTAGCAGTCTCTGAGAAACTCTGCTCTGGATGTTTCTACATGAATAAATGACATTTGGCAGCCATTAATATTTTTCCTACGTAAGAAGTTCTTAGGAACATTCATGTTTTCAATGGAATTTATTTTTCATCAAGTAGACTTGAAGAAACAAGATCTTTCCCAGTACTTTGAGTTGAACCTTTCTCCAAGGTTTCTGCTCTCTCTTCAAGTTAAATTTCACAAGGCAAATTCTTCAACCTAGTGGAAATCAGTAAATACAAGTACAGCAGTGTTACAGTCCCGTATTTCACCTGAATTAAACAAGGTTTTGAAACCAAGGTAGGTATAAAGGAATATATTTCACTCATGATGTCAGTGCTAGATCAAGGCTCTGGTCTTGCTTCCTTACTGCTTGGTGAGTACAGTGCCTGTGAGGCTTGCAGTGCTAACTTTGCATGAAATGAGAACAAAACATAGGCAAAAGTGACCCAGTGTTTCTATTCTCAGCAAGTGAGTGTATTTTAGGAATGGTTTAAACCATTTTAAATTCACTGAGTGTGAATTATAGCATCTCACAATTTTTGTCCAGATCACTTCCAGTCTTATATCTGCAGTGACAGGGAGAAAAGCACCTAGGACTTTAGTAGTGTGCCATTATCCTGCACATCAGCTACTAGTGCTGTGCTATGTCTTCCCTAGCTCAGCAAATGCAGAGTCATTGTGCCTGATCAACTGCCTCTGGAATAGGTGCTGTTTTCTTCCATGAAGACACCAGATGGGACCTGAATTTTGACTTTCTGATTAATATTTTATTTTTCTGTCTGTTATGCTGGCTTTCCTACAGCCTACTGATTTACCATAGTACCTGTCTCACAAGTACACACCTCTTCTCCCTTGACTTATGTTTCCCACAGTCAAGCAATTTTGTAGGTGCTTTTCCATCTTGGACTGGACACAAATGCCTGACACTAGAAATGCTGACTCTGGCAAAACTGTGCTTTAAAAAAAAATCAGATAGGAGAAAGATACCAACCTGTTACCCCGTATTACACAGGGCTAGAGGCTCATACTGCATGCCCAATCAAGCACTTTGAAATCCCTTTTTCCTCAACTGCAATAGCTGGTGGGAAAAGCTGCCTGATTAGAGCAATGCTTTCTCTGTGCAGGCTAATGGAGTGAGGAAGAGAAAACAGAAAACCTGCAGAAGTTTGTTTTCATCTTGCTGAGGCATGGCTCTGGGCAGCAGTGGTGGCATCCCCCGTAGATGCCGCGCAGGCACAGGCTGTGGCTCTTCTGTGCTGCAGACACTCCTGGACTGCTGCCTGGGGCAGCATATTGAACACCTTGCTTCATATGCATGACTTATGGCAAAGCCATTGAGGAGACTACAGCTTGTACTGTTTTCCTTGGTGTTGCTTAGAAGTTTAAAGTCCTTATCCATGGTTGCAAAATAGCATATGCGGCTGCATCGTTTGTAATTCATGTTCCTGGAGGAACGCAGCGTAAAAGAGCTGTAATCAGTGAATGGATCCTGGTGTCCAGGAACAGCAGATATTGGGTAAATGAACACATCTCTTTTTAGAGATCTAGGCTTACTCTAGAAGAGTATTTAGATTTGTATTTATTGAAAAGGTAGACTACGTGAGTATTTTACACATCAACAATAATAACCTCATGCCAATAGGCAAACGGCTCGTTTACAGGATGGAGTCTGACCACAATTTATCTGATCATAGTAGCCTGACTACCCATAGACCTCAGTATCTTCATACAACTGATCGGTACCTTCATCCTTGTCTAACAGATGGGAAAACTGAGAGGAGGGGAACCAGGATATCTGTAATACAGCTGATAAAGGAACTGACACCTCAGGCACCCGTTTGAGTGTCATGTTCCCCATGTGTGTTCTGACTCCTGAGGGGGGCTGTGCAACTAAATTCTCTGTCTGACTTAAAAAAGAATAAATCAGTCAGAGTCTAGAGTATTATTCTAGAGTATTATTCTAGGCTAATCAAACTATGTAGTCTTTTCTCCTGCAAAAACCCAGCTGAGCTGCCTTTTATTTTTGTTTCACAATACACAAAATAAACTGACAGAGAGTGTCTGCTAGTGGACTGATCTGCAACAGCCCTAAGTAAGTGCTAAAAACAAGTCTGCAGTGTAATATGATAGAGAAATTGTTCCGCAAGGTCTTGACTCTGACCTTACATTACCTGTATCAAAATAGTGCAAAAAAGGAGACAGAAGAAACCAGCCAAGTCCTCTCTAAAATTACCTCTGGCACCAGACCCACCGAGCGTAGATCATAGTATATTTCTATGAATAGAACTCAGAGGAGTTGTGGAAGATTTGCAGATCCTGTAATTTTGCAGCTGAAGCTGATGACTGGCAGCCGACCACAGCTCTGGTGGCTGAGGAGCGAGCGGGACGACTCTGAGCTGTCCAAAGGAGATCCTTAAGTTGCAAGGTACTTAAATCCTTGGAAACTGCCTCTCTTTCAAAAGCTTTTTGTTACATCAAAATAAATGTCAGGGAATGCAAGTATGGCAACATTCTCCAGTTTATCAAGTGAGACCTCTAAAGAATCTCTTGAGCCTCTGTTTGCCAGTTGCACAAATCATCAGCCTGCTCTTGGACGTGCTTACCAGCCTTAGTGGGTATTACTTGTACCAGAAAGTATCTGAAGGGTCAGGACCCATGAGTTACTATTTCTACTGCAATGCCTAAGGGCACTAAATAGGAATTAGAATACAAGGCGTTGAACAAAGCACTTAAGCATGTAGCAAAGAAGTTCTGGCAATCTGCAGTTTGAAGTAGACAGCAGTGAGCGCGTACCAGAGAAATAGGGAGAAGAGGCATGAAAGGAGTGTAAAAGTGGTCAGAGGTTAAATATCAACACTATTTGATGAAGAAATGCAATGTCATATGGACATTATACATATTCGTCGAAAGCTTATGTGCAAGGCAAAATATATATGTGCTGATAATTACTCTATGTTTTAGGAGTGGAGGTTGGGTTTCCCTGTGCAGTGACATTACAGATGTCTACAAATTGTGTCTTACATCTAAGTTGTTTATAATGTGATTGCAAACAGCGAGTGTATTGTTTCAACACGGTTAATGTTTATGAGCTGCATTTCAGTTTATAGGTGCACACAGATTGCCTGGAAAAGTACCAGGCCATTCCTTTTTTAAGTTAGTGATGAAGAAGGATGAAAGTCTGCATATTCCCTTCCAGTGTAAAATCACACAGGGGGAACACAATGAGCCCAAGAAGTCTACAATTGTTTGGGTCTTAAGTTTCTATAAATTACCTCATGCCCTCCTTATGTCTGTGAGATTATCTGAGATTCCAAATAGGGCTATTTCAGGCCAAGAAAGGAAGAAAATAAAGACTGGGAATCCATGAGAAATCAAGACTGCATGCTGTAGATTCTCAGTATAGCCATGCAAAAGGACTTTTTCCAAAGGCTTTCCTCTGGCCACCACCAGAACCGTCAACAAAGTCCAGCTGATTGCTGTACTGCTTTTGGCTCCATGACCCATGTGTGCACCCTGGGAAGAGGGGGCTTATGCAGTGTAAATGGATTTAATGCTGCTTCAAACCACATTAACTGTACTCAACATTTACAGCATATGGTTCGCAGGTTTCCCCGTGGAAAATATCATTCAGACCTGCTGCTCCTTAGCTCTTTGTACATCCTCTACTATGCCTCCTATTTCCCTAGGACCTAAAACCCACTTGAAGGTATCAGAGGAGAAGGACATGCAAAGGGAAGAGGTAGCATCAAATATTGCTTTCTTGGCTTCATTTTTCTCCCACTTGATTAGAAAAGACATAAAGCAGAAACATGGACACACTAAATGTAAAGATATCGAACAATAAATACCTTCTGTGTTTTATGTTAGAAAATAGGAAATAATGCAATTAAAACTTATTTATAAACAGAATGATGATTTTTTTTTTCTTATGTTTACTTGTAGTTTTTCTCCTATCTCTGCAATCTGTCTCTCTGGAAATTAATTACAGAAATACACAGGTAAGCAGCAGTGCATAGGTAGAACGGGGTTGCACAGTTTACTGGCGTTATGTGTTTATAGTTTACAGAAGAAGAGAGCAGTCACTGAATGGACCTTTCACATAAGCCTCTAGATTCCTCCAACTCTCCCAGCAGTGGGATGTATGATGTTAGGTATTCTGTGCATAACTCTGCCTGAACAGTGAGAGCTGCATTACTTAAGCTGCCAACTAGATTATACATTTTTACCTGCTCAGCTGTAAGAGTTAAGAGCTTGGCTTGCCAGGGATGGCACAGAAAGGAGGTGTGCTGGGGAAGGAGCAGGACACCCCTGTTAAAAGCTGTGAATCTAATTTCTCATGCATTGAGAATGTTTTCGCTCATTTTCCTGTTCTTCAGCACATAATGATTTTTCTGTCATCAATGGAGTTTTAATTGAGTGGGATTAGGGGTGGATTAAAGGATCTCATCAGCGCTCATACTCCCTGCATCCACTTCCTGTTGAGTCCTCTCAACAGAAGAGCTTTTGACACTACAAAAGTGAAAAATACTTAAGACAGCGACACAGTGAGGGAGAACTCAATTGAAATGTAACCAAGGAGTTACAAGTGTAAAGGCAAGCATGTCATAAAATGTTGGAGATCAGAGAAGGACGTGGTTTACGTCACTTTGCCCGCTCCTGGATTTCACCTGGCTGTATATGAGGGGTTTAAACTTTAGCAGACACAAAGACATCAACTCAACTCCTTCCTCAACTGCTTATGGATTTTTTAATGAAAGACACTTTCCAGCATATAGCTGAATCAATACTAAAAATGTTGTAAAATTCACAACACAAAAAGCCAATGGATTTACATTTCATTCTGTATTTACATTAGATTTAGAATCAAAACTACAGTAGGAGCATAAACCCTTTCTCCTTTTATGCCAGGGAGAAGTAGGATATCAAAATTATGCATTTATTTGGGTTAGTTCTCTCTTTACTTTTTTCTTGAAAATACTTTATCTTATCTAACCAAGAGAAAAAGGAGAGGGAATAGAGTTTCTGAAAATGAATCTATTGAGTACTTAGCTAGACATGGGAGAAAATCCTGACCCAGCAAAGAAAAGAAAATATTCTCAGTGATTTCAGTGGGCACAGTTTCATATATTGTTTCCCACATAGAGCAAAAGCTTAGTTCTGCTCTTTATGTCCCGCTTTAATCACCAGGAGTTACACATGCAAATCCACAGCAAGACTGTAACTAGAACATTTAAGACTAATTATGCAGCTCTAGGAACAATGGCCAAATCTCACCACGAACAATTCTTTATCTTTCAGACACTATGAAATCTTCTCCAGTAACAAAAATTTCCTCTCAGATATGCACAGCAGGTCTCAACTCTGATACGCTACTGACATTAATGGGATACATGTATACAGTACATATATACACATATGCAAGTCAAAATTTACCATGAGGTTCTGTGAGGATAATATTAGTGATGTCTTCTCTTCCACATCTGTGCTTGAAAGAAGCAGTGACATTTTAGTCTCTTGAAGGATGTTTTAGATATGGTTCTCAGTTAAGTCCTTCAAAGTTACACCTATCCAAAGGGGTCCAAAATGCTCTAGGCTAAAAATATTTTTAGCATGGACATTATTGTAAAATGTGCTACCTGTAAGTCTTATATTAAGCATGACTTGGTGGGGCCATTTCCCCTCCTCCAGGTTGTCCCAGCTCCCCATTAACTTGCCTAACTAAAGGTGATTGAACGTATCAGTATTTTGGTGGGGTTTTTTGTGTTATTATTTGTTTATTTATTATTATTTATTTAATCAATCAGAGTTACCACATGACTGGGACATATCCTCTTCCAGATGAAAACCTGTCTGCAAAGGATGAGAAGATATTCTTCATTTTTACAGAATAATTTTTACTCGTCATGCTATCACAACATTGTGAATTTGTTTGCTACTGAACATACATACGTAGTAACATGAATCTGGCTGTTAAATGCCTGTAATTCCTTACCAATCAGCTCATCTGCAGTGAACGTCTGGGATTTGTTGACATCTAGTAGCCTGGCTAGCTCCACTGTGTATGCATAGTAGCATTCAACTTTATAGGGTTACCAGGTGTCTGCAAATTTGCAGAGAGGCTTCTGAGAGACCAACTATATTTGCACTTCACAGCTGTTTCATGTATATGCAATAAAATAAATCCAACCAGTCTGCAAAACAGTCTGCAAAACATCAGAGTTACCTTATAATGGCACTTCACTGTACATATGAAGATACTTCTCCCTGGGAAATCCCAGACAAAGGTTAGTAGACCTGTACTTAGGAGACTGGATTTCAGAGAGATGCTTAGGGTTTGTCAAATAATGCTGTAACAATTCAAACTCATTGCTAATAGTTCACATGAAAAGACACATCAGAGAAAAAACAGGGTTCCAGGTCCTCATCTATTTGCAGTTGGAACGGTATGGACTCAGTCAAGTGGAGCACAACCGCAAGGAGGCTGGGAACAGCTGTTGAATGACAGGAGCCAATGGAGATACAACGAAGCACAGATAGAAATTAACTTAAAATACAGCTAGGAAAGGAAAACTCAAATTTACAGCAGCTTTGTCATATTTCCACAACTATAAAGAGTGCATATTCACTCTGGATTATTGTTCCCAGGATTCAGAAAAAAATATTAATGGAGAATACAGCTGCTAAAAATATAATCTCATGTGTTACTCTATATTTGCTAAACATAGCATATCACAGGTGCTTGACTATAATGCATTTCTTCATAATTTATGTTGGTTTTTTTTTTGAAAATACATGATTTTAAGCACCTGACTTTGAGCCCAGGCTGTTTAAAACCAAATAGCATTGTGTAAATGATGTTAAACTGTAAAAACGGTGATTAGAATAACTCAAGAGTCAAATTCAGACACCTATTATATGCTGCTGAACTTCAGATATAATTGGGTCTGTCTCACGTTGCTGCTAAAAATAGGAATATTGTAAATGAAGTGGAAGAAAAATTATGGCACAGGATCCCATGAGTTAAAACCTTCAGAGCATCAGTCTAGTGGTCAGACATAATCTAACATGGCCAATAGATTCTCCTGAAGTGCTCCTTGCCATTATGAGGCAATTACTGAAAATAGGCAGAAGAGGAGATGCTTTCAGCATCTTCCACAAAAGCAGACAAATGAGAAAACTAAAACTCATGAGATGCTTTGGAGTTCTCTAAAGCAAAGCAGATCAACTCTAAGAGTGACTGAGAACTGTTAGTGTCTGTGTTAGCAGTCATTTTTTTCCTTTGAAAAAGAGAGCTGTAAGGCTGACCAGTCCTTTAAGATGCTGGGAAGGAGCTGTTACTGAGTTGAACCAGCAGCTGCTGGTGAGAAACAAGACAAGAAGAAACACGTGTACACACAGATCTCATCTTCTCCTTCATAAGATTTTTTCCTTTAACATTTTCAATTTATTAGTTGTATTGAAGTTTCATAGTTACAAACTCAGTCTTGGGCTTCTCATTAACTACAGCTGACTGTAGTTACTAAATGTAAATACTGTAAATACTAAATTTACATTTATGTTTCAGGCAGTAAGAAGAGATCACAGAAAAGAACTCCTTGATTAATTGCATCTGTTTTTGGTTATGTTTATTTTCTTATTTGCGATCATTGTTCATATTTTCTGGAAACTCATTTTCTTAAATTAACAGTAGAATTGATTCCTGTTCTGGGGTAGCTATTTCAAGAATACTGACCATTTCTAGGTCTTTTACTAGCTCAGTTAAAATGCTTCTAGTTCATTTGACAGTAAGAATTCGTTAAGCATGTAAAACTACCACTGTGAGCAGAAGAAAATTGCCTTCCTCTATTTCCCTATGATATACAGAACTGCATGATTTAAAAGTGTGATAGGATATTTATAGGTGAATCTGACCACTGCAAGAGTAGAATAACAAGTCAGATGGAGAAGAGGAGCAGTTTTCATATCCTTAGGTAGATGCAATATTTTCATAAAATTTCATAGTTTGCACAACTTGTTGAAATGCTGTAAGAGACTGAGAAGCACAATCAGAACTTTGAATAAATTAGATGATCTGATTTAGACGTGTTGCAAAAACCATCAGAAATCTGTATATAAAGAGGCTTTGCAGATCCAGGCACTGAAATAAGCTGGATATGTAATAACAAGGTTTTATAAAGCATCTAGTCTTGAGGAATGTACAGCTAAAATATTTCAAGGCTGAAGTTTTCCATAATAACAGAGAAAAGAAGCATTTCCTCATTTGAATCATATTTAATTCTGCACCCAAGGACATCATATTGACCAAAACTCTCCATAGATATAGGGAATTTGACAGGACGACCTAACTCTCAGACTTCTGATGAAGTTTACTTTTCTCAGAGAAATTACAGGATATATGCCATCTTTGTTAGGCACATTAATGAGTTTTTGGCACAGAGCTGGAGGCAATGCTGTTTGTGCTTACCGAATAGAAAGTTTTCTCTGTTCAGATCCCGTGAGACAACCAGGTCTTGGCATGTAGTTCATTGTTGTTCTTTTGTAAGGAGAATACTAGAAAAGCAGGTCAACCTGCTTAGTCTAGTATCATCTTTTGTTTGGATAACAGGTACAACTTCAGCTGGGGAACTACAATGGGGAAGAAGCAACATATGGTACAAAGTCATAGCCTGAATGCACGTTTTTACTAACTTTGAAAAGCTCCCAGGGAATTCATTGGAATCTATGTTAATCTAAAGTAGAAAGAGTTACTATAGTTACTAATACAATGGTTACTAAATATAATTCTCACTATATAAAGTGCACATTCTGGGATCCTATAAGTTGAAAAGATAAAAGATCTTTAATTACGTTTGCCATGGTAATAAATGATTGGCTTCCTTTTATATAGTTCCACTGTAGACAGAGTATGTGCATAACACTTTGAATGTTTTCAATGATTCAGCATCAGCCAGGAGTATTAGAGTTCTTGCTCCCTGTCCTTTTTTTATTTAAAGGTTGGCAGTAATTTTTCATGTCAAGGTCATGATTGATGTGGGTTAACTTTCACTAAAAATTTTTTGAAACATTTTGAGTAATGTTAAAAATTATGGCATGCAATACATCAAAATATTTTTCTAGGCTTCCTGCATAAGTAAATAAGCACTAGGGAAATGTGGAAGGCATACATGGTATTTTGTAAGCAAGTTTCAAACTGCATGTTGCAGATTTATATGCTTCATAGCTTACGCTGCGATGCATGTTGCATTTTATTAAAATACACTGTGCGTGGGGAATAGATGGTGATCTACTACATTTGTGTCTTTGCCCACGACAATTTGAAATGGAGATCAATTCACTAAGAAACGTATCCAAGCATGGATTATGTAGCCTGTCTGTCAAGTGTCAGTTTCCTGGGGAAATACTAATAGCAAATCCTCAATCTTAGGCCAAATGTCAAGGCTGTAACGTCCAGCACTCTGAGTATGGAACATGGGATTACAAAAACATCTGCCATTGTCAGGCAAATGTTAAAGCCACTGATCTTCAGCAGTCAAGATCTAAATAGCACAGAAAATCCATCCGAGACATAATTCCTAAAGATAAGTAAAGTAAAACATGATGAGGAACAGGTGAAGCAGCAATGTATTTTCCTAAGAGAAAAAGAAAGAGGAATGTCTACTGTCACTCAGTAATGTAAGTTTAAAAAAAAAAAGGTAGTCAGGTCATTGGCAGGTGTACAGTGTGGAGCTCTCCTCTTTTTTTTACAGTCAGTGTCTTCTCATTTGCCCTCATTAGCAGACCATTATAAAAACCTGGGGAACTGAATACACCTGCCTTTTCTCACCACATTTAGATATCTCAGTGAGGTGCTCATGAGAGGTTTCTAGAATCCCTGCAGTCAGTCCATTCAGAATAGCTCAGACCACTCACATGAGGTGTCTACCTTTCTATTTTGCCATATCAAGATCACAGGTCCCTAAGCAAGGTACTGAGTTTATAGACTTGTGAATGGAGCGTGTACTGCAAGGGCAAAGAAAATAGGCTCTTGCTTTGAGTGAAGTGAGATTCTGAGAAGACCACAACACGGCTGAGGAAAAGGTTCAGAGATGCTGTAAAACTATCACAGATCAGTATCAGGAAACGTTAGAACATCACACCAATACAATCTTTTCTTTTTCATATTTTTCTTTCCACTTCAAACCCATGTTAGGTACTATCTAAGCATGAGGGAGGAACTGTTCTCTGAAAGCACTTATCTTTCTCCTAAGATGATTGCATTAGACAACTAGTTTAGATCAGACATTGTATGATTTTATACTGTTAAACTTAGGTGAGATGAGTCCCACGTCTAGTGCATATAGATAAATACGAGTAGGTAAAACACATTTTAAGATCCTTTCAAATGCCAAGCAGGAGGTAGCCATCTTGGGAGGACATGCATCAGTATTTCTATGTGCTCAAAATTACCTACGTGAACTATGTCCTGGAAAGCTGGATGCCGTTGGGAAGGTGACAGAAAACAGCTGAGAGTGTTTGAAATGCTGTATTCAATATCATATATACGATACTCTGCTGAGGTGCCCAGTAAAGGAGCGAGACAATTAGCTGTCAGCCAGTATTTACTCTTCTTTGCAAAAATTGTAGGATAACATCTACCGTAACTGTCAAAGTTCAAACTATGTCATTTCAGTATAATTTTTACTTTTCCAAATATTCCTAATGTATTTTCATTGCTGTCTTGAATCAAATGGACAACAGCTTATTTACCTTTTAACTGTATAGTAATCAACAACTACAAGAAACTTTTCTGTATTTCCATGGCTTAAGGCGTCAGCAGCCACAGAAAAAGATATACCCTTTCAACCAAGACTTAATTGTTCCTAAACTGAAAGAAGACCAATATACTGCTGGCAATTTATGAACCTTTTGTCCTACCAAGATATAGCTGTGCATAAATCTTGGAAAACTGTATTATTTAGCTTGTTGCAGCTCTGTAAAAGAGTATGAATAATACAATATGCACTTCTGTTACTTTTCCAGCAATCACATTGTTTTCTCTATTCCTACATTTCTTAGCAATAAAGGAAGGTTTCAAGAGTTTTGTTCTTAGAACCTAGGCTAGAAATTATTTTTATGATCTGCTCCATTTGCATGCTGTCTCACATCTGACAGTCCACCATGAGCAATTGAGAAACTTCTTCTGCATAAATTACAGTAAGCCTTATGGCAATTATTGCTATCTTTACTGATCCGTGCAAAACCATTTCTTCTCTCATTCCAGAAAGTGCAAAGACTTTTCTTTTTAGGGAGTTGTTGACCATATTACAGTTTTCAGCAATATAGCTGTGCAAGTAGAAGTTAACCAGGCCCCTGAGAGGCCTGGTTAATTAGAAGTTTTGCTACGTGGCAGAAGTGAATGAATAGTGGGTAAGACAGTACATGTAGATTTTTACCCAGAAAGGGCAATTTTACTTTCTATTAATTAGGGAATAGACTATAAAAATAAGGTTACCTGTTATACTGGAGTGTAAGAAGGCCAAGTTCCAGAGCTGTTTTGGTACTGGACATTTTGCTAAGACACCTGCAAGATTAGGCTATTAAAATAATAATCAATCATTTTAACGATGTTAATACAGAAGTGAAGCGAACCAATAAGATGGGGGGCGTATGTTCAGGTATGGTTTAGGAAAATGAAGATGTGAAGTGAATGAATTGGACAGTATAAAGGCATGTTTAAAAGACAGCCTTTTTGATCTGCTTTCTGAAGATGGCGTCTGGTTCCTGTTATTCATCTTGTCCTGCCAAGTTGAAGGTTTTGTGATACCAGCCTGCTAAGAGGTTTTGCTTGTTTGTGTGTTTCTGTTGTTTTAGGAATGAAAAAGCTAGTTCAGGTCTTGTTTGACTTCTGCTGTGCACATCTACAAAAAGGGAGGAATAATGTTTTTCTGATAATGTCTTCAGAGGCACGAAATGAATAAAGGAGCAGGTAGCCCTATCTTTGTGAGACAGCTAGCAGGTTGTATCTTGATTTGTTGAAGGACTGTTCCCTCAGGATTGCTGTCATGGCCGTAAGCCACGTACTAGGCTGTAATTCGGTCAATTAAAAACATATAAATAATGTTTAAATGCTACTTAAGACCGTGCTCACTGTCTGCTCTGTGCTTATATGAAGCAGACCAGTAGACGCTAAATACCCATATAGCCAGTATTCAGCCTGTGATAAATCCATGGGACAAAATAATCTTTAGATACCAAATAGTTTACTGTGCAAGATGCTGGCTGCTGTTCTGGAAACATTTCAAAACCATCTTTTTCCATTTCTGTAGCAGCTGACGGCATACCTATACAGTTTCTGCAAATACATCTTTTAGTGTCTTCTGGATTTAAAGGTGCTGCATAACTGCTGTTACCTGAGCTCACTTGTAAAGCCTGGGCTCTCTCACAAATGCCTCAGCTTCTCAGAACAGATCATCACCACACTGCAGCTAAGGCTCTTCAAGGATGGCCCACAGTCCAAAACCGTATGACATATAAGCCTGTGACCTAATGAATGGACAGGAGGCAACTGTAGACGCTTTCTAACCTGCTCCCCTGCAGACAGACCTCGGTTGAAATGGGGGAGGAATTGCAGGAATTGTGAGCTCAGAGCAGGACTTTGTATTTTGGTTGTTTAATTCTTCAGGACAGCTCAGAAAGAGAATTTTTGTCATTTTTATATTTTGATTTATATTGTCAAAAAACCCTGGCTTTTTTCAGACTGAATTATTGCAGTGGAAGTAAGCAACATATGCAAAGTTTTGATTAATTCATTCAGCCTTTGTGGTATCCCTACCACAACTGCATGAATTAAGGGATATCTGTTAAAATAAGCAATAGATAATAACCAGGGGACATCAGTTACAGTGGTGAGGGATGCTTGCTTGAAGTAAGAGATGGAGAATCGCCCTAATGTCTCTTGTTTGTCAGCTAGAAGTGACGAGACTTTATGCTTTTCATTCACTGAGGATTGATATAGTTAGCCTTGAAAGCCTGACCACTTCGTTCTGAATGCTTGCTTTCGCACTTCTTGGTCGCTTATGTTATGAATGAAAAGAAACAATTGTAATCAGACTCCTGGCCATTGTTTTTGGTCCCTTTCAATTCCTGTCTAACACCAGAAAAGAAGCGATACTCACATTTTTGTGAACAAGCAATATTATAATTTTATTCATGTAGCAGTAATGTGTGAATTGGTGTAGCATGTACCCAGTGAATATACCAGGTATCTATGCAGTTAGGCATTTAGTAATTAAGGTTCTGATCTGAAATGTCCTTTTACTTCATGAATGTGTTTATGTCCTGTTGAAGTCAATGAGTTATAAACACTTTTTTAAGTGTAAGCATATGTCTGCCTGATTTTGTATGTGGGAGTACAGCAGATGAAGGGAACCAAATTGGAAATTTCTTTTCTTTGACCTGCATTTTTGAATATCCAACTTGAAAACCATGTGGCCTGATTTTCAAAGATTTTCAAACTGAGGAACTTCAAGTCAGAGTAGAACCTTGTAGGTCTAAGGGGTGCTTCGTTTTACAGCTTTACAAGTGAAGTATTACACACCTTTGCCAGTGAGGCATAGAAGGAATTGATTGTATAATGTTTGTCATAAACTCTGGAATACACAGGTAAAAGGAACTTCATAAGAGTGATGACTTTTTTTTTTATTACTGCTCTGAACTGAAATTAATGCGTCTTCTATCTGCAAACAAGAAACAATTTAAAAGAGAGAATAGAACATATTCAGCGAGTAGCAGATCTATTTAATACAGAAAATTTTATGAAAGCACATGGCTAAGATATGCGAAAGACTTGAGCACTTGAGACTCATCTGTTATTTTTAAAGGATTTTTAAACTATTTTTAAATTGATTTCTAAAGGATTTTTTAGAAGTATTTATAAAGGATAGAAAAAAAATGTTTAGTAAAATGCAGGAACATACAACTAAGTGTAACACAGTGAAGCTGTGCAGAGAAAAAAGTAACCTGGACAAGCAGGACAAGTATGTTAATGATAAAATTCACTAAATTGTTAGAAAGTTTCCCAAGAAACATAGTAAAAGTACCATTATTGACTGTGCAGAAGAATAACCCGTAAGTAACGTGTCCCTGGAAAAGGCTAATTTAGCTAATATAATTTTTTTGAATCCTGTTTTGCTATTTTTTGAATGAAGAAAATATTAGTGAAAACCTCTGATTTGTCTGAGTTATCTCTGCACAAAAATGAAGATGATGTTAAGAAGTGAACAAGGTAAGTACTGCGTGTATTTTTTTGAAACTAATCTATACTGCTCAGTTTGGGGCACTCTATCTTACCAGCAATCCAAATCTTCCAGTGCATTGCTCCAGCAAACTGATGGAGATGATTGGGCTTCTAACAGGTCAAAGCCATTGGATCACAGTGGAGGATTAGATCTAACATTGAAACCGTAGGTCCTAAAATATTGGCATTAATTAGGAATTTACGAATTCTTTCATCAGTAAATAACTTGAATACCTAAAGAACAGCTATCAGCCTGATATGTGGGCAATCTTCTGTTCCTCTTGGAATTGGACAGCTCTGGGAATCAAAGATCAGGACTAAACTAGGGCATATTAAATTTCTATTCAAGGCACTGAATATACTTTGAACCATACTTATTTTGTTTTATGTGTTTGCTTTGCTGGGGAATGTGTTACTAGCCAAGGCCTTCAATCTCTCTGGCACAAATTACAAGTTTTAAATAAATAATTGGCAACTAGCTCTGCCTCCAAGAGTACCATGAACATGGCTGTAATGTAATTCCCAGCACATGCAGCTCTGCATGGGCTGTTTTCCCTCTTCTGATTTTGAAAAGAGTAGAGAGCACAGAGGCAATGCATAGTCAGAAAACACTGGTGTTAAAAGTCCTCGCAGGTCCCCAAGGGACCTGGTAAAGTACTTTATAGCATCAGTTGTATTATATATCATCATAGGAAACACTTAACTAATCTTGGGAAGCGTATTTAAACAAACCACAAGGTCCAAAGAACATATATTTTTCAAATATATCAATATCACAAGTAAATCAATATTATTCTGGTGACAGCATCAAAATTTACTGACAGCTAAATGGACCCAAACCAGTTTTTTTTTCACTTGTTGGGGAAAGGCTTAGCAACTGTAAAGATGTTTCTTGGCCAGAACCTAATTCATCTTCTAAAGTGAATTACAAAAATGCACTTAAAAGCTTAAAATATAATGTAAAATAAAACTTGTGCTCAAATGTAAAAAGTAAACCCCTATTTTTGATAATCTCTCAAGTTCCAACAAGGTCTAACCAAACTTTTGGGACAGAACCATGGAAGTAAATGGATTATTTTACCTATAGAAATAAAGTGGTAAAATACAGAGCTCATGAGGAATATAATAATTATGTGTACAGTTATATACAATGTACAACTAACAAATGATTAATAATAAACTTTAATTTATCTAGAATCTTGTCCAAAAATGTATCCTAATACTGTATGCAGCTGTAGTAATTTTATTAAAACAAAAGTATTTGTGTAGCAAGGGTTACATCATTAATTAGCATGTGAGCTTCCACCTTCAGCTATCAGCAGAAATGCCAGCTCGATCAGTAGCAGGTGCCTGTATGTGATATATGTGACGCCATCATAGAATTTGGCAAGCAATACTTAGGAAACTGCATGATGGATTAATATACTTTAGCCTAGGTCTTCAGATACTGTAAACTGACCTTCCCTGCACAGAGTGTGGAGGGTGAGACCCAGCAGAGATTGACAACTGCCAGGGCTGTCAGCGGGGAGATGCCTCAAGTCGGCACATCCACCATGCAGCTGACTGGAGCACACGTGTGGGAGACCCTGGAACTGGCTCAGCGTGCCCCCTGAGGGGGGGCAGAGGGGTGCCCTGACTCCCCCTCAAAGGGTTTATAATTCAGATTTCACTGGGTTAGGGAAGGTCCCCTACCCCTCCTCTCTAGCCTTTAAAGACAACTTGTGCCCTGGTCAACCCGGCCATTTGGGTTCCCTCGGTAGTCGTTGAAGAAAGGCTGGCGTGTCTGAGGTGGAGTCTGCCCACGTCCGTTTTACTCTGTAGTCCAAGGATTATTGCATGAAAATGTACATCCTTTTTGGACACCAGAGGCTGACAGAAAACACGTATCTTTTTATTCACAGTAACAGCTAGTGTGACCTGGACATCTTTCACCGTCAGCAAGAATGAACCTCGCAGCCCACTTACTAACACATTTCCTCAGTACAATCTCAGTGAAAACCTCTAATTATGATGTATTAATTTACTGAACTGCAATGTTGCAGACATTTAAACAAATGTTTTTGCATTTTGTTGCGGCACCTGGACATTTATATTTAGTGATTCTCTTACAGGTGGTATTTCAGTTATTTGTTATTTAATGCCAAACCTAATGGAAGTGTCCCATTTTTGCTCTCATATGTGCATACAAGCTTTTCTCTACTAGTCTGTGAGGTCTAAGGAAAGCCTGCTTGGATCTTTGCAGACAAGAGTGCCATTTTCTAACACAAAATATAAGATTTGATGTTACTTCCCCATCTTTCCCATTATCTCTGTCCCTGTGCACAGTGAAGACGATAACCCACAGCAATATATAAAAGCCGAAGTAATGTAAGAAGCAGAAGTTTCTCTCTCTCACACATCATGTTCATTGTCGTGCAGGAAGTTCAGGATGGCCAACCCAAACTATTCAAAAAATGTAAGACAACTCCCAAGCATTATGAAATAGATGAGAAATAAGGTACTTATGTGTGTATCAGAAATACATACACCCACATTTCAATTTATATAAAAATATATAAAAATATATATTTACACACACATTTAATTTTTAATACACATTTAATTATTGTTAATAGTTTTTTTCATACTTGTAAATACATATATGTATACGTGTATATATAATCCCTGATATTTGTTTTTCAGTTTTTCAGTCTTTAGGCCACAGTTACTACCACTACACTATCTAAGACTTGTAGACCTAAAAATATACCGAACGATCAATAAATGGTTCACCATTTGTCAATGCTCTATTGTTCAATAGCTACAGAATTATGGAGGAAAGGGTCTTCTGTGTGGAAGCAACTAGACGCCTATAGATTTTCAAGCTTCAGAGAGTTTAAGGTGTTTTTTTGCCCTGTGTACAAAAAATCAGACAGAAGAAGTTAGAAACCAAAATATAAAACTCAAAAAACCCCTACTTTGTTACTGTTATTTGTCCAGCTCTGTCTGGTACTATGTTAGTATGAAAAAATATTCCTTTCCCAGAGAGAAAACCCATTAATGTTTGTGAAATGTTTAGATATTGTGATGAGAAGGATCCTGTTAGTACTTAGACAGATGTATCTGCAACATCTGGCAGTAGATTTCACAGCCCAGTCAGAGGTCTGGCCTTGATGACTCTGTTTAATTATCTCTTGGCTAAGGAATGTATGTCTTTCCCTCTTATCTCTCATAATCCTACCGAGATCCCGTCTGGGAAAAATATTGGGTAAGTGAAAACTTAGCCCAGGGAATTGACGAGATGAGGTAAATCTCAAGCTGCCATATTCATGAATACTCAAAGTTTTAGCACGTTTTTACAAGCTTTGGCAGAAGGACATGATAAATGTTTCAGAAGTTCTCCTGATCTCTCTTTATTGCTCTTTGGCCAGTGTCCCTGTAGTTTTCCAGTGTAGCATTTTTTTATTACTGGAAGGAAGACAATACCTCTTGCTGGTAGGACACTCTTTTTCTTCTTTAATGAGTTGCAAAATAAAGCAGAATATAACTGTGTAGGTAGCCTTAAACTTGGACATCAAAGTAGTACAACAATCAATAGTAGTACAACAATCCTAGCAGTTGTTCAACTCTCTCGAGCATTAACTTTATCATATTTCTAGATGTTCTGCTTTACTAATAGAGCATTTGTTACTATTAACTGTAGGTAGAATATTATACCTTAGCTAAATCTATCAAGGAGTAACATTTAGGTTCTGACACATGAGAGTCCTGAAGAAAGTTAACTACCATGACTCATTTCTTCCTAATTTCTACTGGTTTGGTAATTCTCTCTACAATGTTATTTTTTACAATCGAGCAAATATCTCTCAAGAAACTCTCACCTAATCTAACTAGTGCATTTCATTCCACTGAGAAGCATCCAAACTATAGAAAGATATTCCACAAAATACCATTGTATTAGATAGAACATATTTTTAAACCAAAAGGGAAGTAAATTTTGGCACTTAAGGCGCATACTTGATCTAAGAAATATTTTATATGAAGAGTTTTCTAGCATGGGTATGTTTTTCCACAGTTATCCTCCCTATGATTTCTTGCAGTTTCCTTTGAGCACCTGGTATTTGTTTCTAGCCATACAAAATTTTGAAGGTAAAATGTTTTGCTGAATTTTTGTTAGAAAACATGAACATTGAAATTGACCATTACTTTTGGCAAATGGCAAATGGCACCTTGCATTTTCATGGCAAATGATCTGATCCAACGTGACTGGCTTGACCTTTGTTCCAAGGATACTGGCTCGATGATTTTTTTGTAATACAATATTGATAGTGCAAAAATAATAATCCTCACTTAAATGTATTGTTTGTGTGCAGCATTTAAGCACAGAAATTTGAAAAGTTAGAGAAAGTCCTTTTGTAAAATATATTGTCTTTTAAAGAAGTAGCCTGAAATGGTATAGCTGGAGAAAGGACAATGTGCTTTTGGCTAAATGAAGCAAGATGGAATCATTGCTGATCAGAGCAGCATTTATTCCCAAAACACAGTGGATTTCTCTAAAGGAAGATAAAGTCAGGTCTATTCCTCTGTGAAGACTTGATTATTCCTTTGCTACTGAGGACTAAATGTCTTAAATACTAAGTTGCAAAAAAATTAATCTTACAGTTACTGGGATCTTGATCTGATTGAATCTGAATTCTGTAGATGTTTGAGACCAGTCATGCTACCCTTGCCATTTAGAGTTCTTGTTTTCCATGGGTCATTAGCAGAAGATTTACCCACAACTGAACCTTAGTGAGAGTTCAATAAGGAGTGGAGGGCTCCATTCTTTTCTGGTATGACTCAAAACTCAGTCATTTTACATCCTTTTACACCTGTCAGCACTTTTTAAATGTGCAGTGTCATCAGAAGCTGGTGAATGTATAATTCAGGAGATAAAAACAGGATTCTATTTAGACGGAAAAGACCTCATTTTAACTTGATATGGGCTGCCGCCTATGGTTTCATGCTGTACATATTGCACTTGAAGAACTATCTGTGTCAAAGGGCTTCCCCTCGTGCAGAGCACCAGCAGTCAGAACACTAGAAAAAAATCAAGCCCTTAAAGCCTGATGCCCGCAGAACGAAAAACTTCTTAATGATCTGCTAGATCAGTGACTAAAGAAATGACATAATGGCTCTTTTACTATATGGATTCAGTGAAGGCACAGGAGATCATATACCATAGTAAATCAAATCAAGAAATATTTAAATAGTAGAATATTATTCCTTAGCTAAATCGATCAAGGAGTAACATTTAGGTTCTGACACATGAGAGTCCTGAAGAAAGTTAACTACCATGACTCATTTCTTCCTAATTTCTACTGGTTTGGTAATTCTCTCTACAATGTTATTTTTTACAATCGAGCAAATATCTCTCAAGAAACTCTCACCTAATCTAACTAGTGCATTTCATTCCACTGAGAAGCATCCAAACTATAGAAAGATATTCCACAAAATACCATTGTATTAGATAGAACATATTTTTAAACCAAAAGGGAAGTAAATTTTGGCACTTAAGGCACATACTTGATCTAAGAAATATTTTATATGAAGAGTTTTCTAGCATGGGTATGTTTTTCCACAGTTATCCTCCCTATGATTTCTTGCAGTTTCCTTTGAGCACCTGGTATTTGTTTCTAGCCATACAAAATTTTGAAGGTAAAATGTTTTGCTGAATTTTTGTTAGAAAACATGAACATTGAAATTGACCATTACTTTTGGCAAATGGCAAATGGCACCTTGCATTTTCATGGCAAATGATCTGATCCAACGTGACTGGCTTGACCTTTGTTCCAAGGATACTGGCTCGATGATTTTTTTGTAATACAATATTGATAGTGCAAAAATAATAATCCTCACTTAAATGTATTGTTTGTGTGCAGCATTTAAGCACAGAAATTTGAAAAGTTAGAGAAAGTCCTTTTGTAAAATATATTGTCTTTTAAAGAAGTAGCCTGAAATGGTATAGCTGGAGAAAGGACAATGTGCTTTTGGCTAAATGAAGCAAGATGGAATCATTGCTGATCAGAGCAGCATTTATTCCCAAAACACAGTGGATTTCTCTAAAGGAAGATAAAGTCAGGTCTATTCCTCTGTGAAGACTTGATTATTCCTTTGCTACTGAGGACTAAATGTCTTAAATACTAAGTTGCAAAAAAATTAATCTTCCGGTTACTGGGATCTTGATCTGATTGAATCTGAATTCTGTAGATGTTTGAGACCAGTCATGCTACCCTTGCCATTTAGAGTTCTTGTTTTCCATGGGTCATTAGCAGAAGATTTACCCACAACTGAACCTTAGTGAGAGTTCAATAAGGAGTGGAGGGCTCCATTCTTTTCTGGTATGACTCAAAACTCAGTCATTTTACATCCTTTTACACCTGTCAGCACTTTTTAAATGTGCAGTGTCATCAGAAGCTGGTGAATGTATAATTCAGGAGATAAAAACAGGATTCTATTTAGACGGAAAAGACCTCATTTTAACTTGATATGGGCTGCCGCCTATGGTTTCATGCTGTACATATTGCACTTGAAGAACTATCTGTGTCAAAGGGCTTCCCCTCGTGCAGAGCACCAGCAGTCAGAACACTAGAAAAAAATCAAGCCCTTAAAGCCTGATGCCCGCAGAACGAAAAACTTCTTAATGATCTGCTAGATCAGTGACTAAAGAAATGACATAATGGCTCTTTTACTATATGGATTCAGTGAAGGCACAGGAGATCATATACCATAGTAAATCAAATCAAGAAATATTTAAATACTGTTTAGTTCATAGATCAGTGATCTGGTAAACTGTAATGGAGCTTTCTGAGCCATTATGATCTGATGGAAAAAATGCAAGTTAAGTTCTGTTCATCTATTAGAAAGCAAGAACTACAGTGAGGCTGCAATGGTCTACTGTGTCGAAGCCTGTGTGGAGCATTTTTAATTAACTATTCATCTGCTCATTAGTCAGGATTAATGCAGAAGGATCTATTAAGATCTACTGTCTCAAAGAGTATGTCATGCCAGGAGTCTGTAAAGCCTGAAGATATATTACCCAGTCACAGTACCACATTATAGACTGACAGAAAAATTGCATCCTTAAAAAATAAAGCTGGCTCTGAGTAATGCTTGTGCAAGTAAATATCTTAAATCTTTTTTAAACTGCTATTTTTCCCAGTTCTGTAATTAATCAGAAGAGCATAATCTAAGATTTTTTTCCCAAGTCTCCTAACGCAATCATGTTTATCAGTTTCTGTAACATCATTTAAGAAATCCCAGTTATGCCATCCTGAAACAATACTTTATCATGTTTTGTCCTCATAACCCTGAAGAGTTCTAAAGTCAAATTATTCAGGTAGCTGAGTTTTTTGATACAAACACTGGGAACTTGGTATGTTCAGCCTTAAGAAAAGAAGGCGAAGGGGAAACCTTATTGCTGTCTTCAGCCACCTGTATGGGAGGTGTAGAGAAGATGGAGCCAGACTCTTCTTGTATAGAATCATAGAATCATTAAGGTTGGAAAAGACCTCTAAGATCATCGAGTCCAACCATCAACCCAACACCACCATGCCCACTAAACCATGTCCCTAAGTGCCTCATCTACACGTCTTTTCAATACCTCCAGGGATGGGGACTCAACCACTTCCCTGGGCAGCCTCTTCCAATGTTTAACCACTCTTTCAGTAAAGACATTTTTCCTCACGTCCAATCTAAACCTCCCCTGGCACAACTTGAGGCCATTTCCTCTCGTCCTGTCGCTAGTTACTTGGGAGAAGAGACCGACACCCACCTCGCTACAACCTCCTTTCAGGTAGTTGTAGAGAGCGATGAGGTCTCCCCTGAGCCTCCTTTTCTCCAGGCTAAACAGCCCCAGTTCCCTCAGCCGCTCCTCATAAGACTTGTTCTCCAGACCCTTCACCAGCTTCGTTGCCCTGAAGGTGCACCATGGCACAAGAGGCAATAGACACAAGCTTCAACAAGTTAAATTGCAATTAAATATAAAGATTTATTTTTTTAATCAGGGTCATCAACTACTGGAGCAATGTGCCCAGAGAGGTTGAGGACTCTCCATCCTTGATGTTGAACGCTCAACCGGATGTGGACATGAGCAACTAGATCTAGCTGGACCCACTATGAGCAGGTGTTGAGGCTATATGGCCTCCTGAAGCCCCATCCAACCTCTGTTCTTCTGTGATTCCATGATTCCGTAATTAGAAATCCAGATAATCTCTGCCTTGAAGTTTTCAAATTTCATATTAATGTAAAAAACATCTAAAATCTTAAACAGACAAAGTAAAAATATTTGGAAGCATTTGCAAGAGGACATTTCTAACAAACTAAAAGCTCTTTGCTGAGCAACTGAGCTTTCATTTCTTAAATCTTTTTTTTCTTTAACTGCTGCATATGAATATATATTTACATTTATGAGTGTATCTCCTCCCCATGCCACTCCAGAGGCCTTGAAACTATGCTACTTTATTTTATGGTCTCAGATATTCCATAAAATGTAACACATAACAATTTTCTTAAGAGGAGGCCTATGCATGTGTTCTATCTGATGATCTTCTTTCAAGAAAAAGGTTGTGTGACATGGAAAAAATCTATTAGAGTGCTCACTGCAATAATCTGCGATGTACTTGAAACACAGGCTGTCTGAGAAGAAGCTGAATAGCTTATTATTCCATGTTTTCCTGTGTTTGTGTTTTGGGACAAACTTTGAGAAGATTTGCATGTTAAGATAAGTCAACAAGTTCTGGATGTACATTAGTGTCACAAAAAGCCATGGCTGAGATTTTATTGCTTTTGCCAAAGGCAGAAAATATGTTAATGTATTACAGGAGGGGGGAGAGAGAGAAGAACCATATTCAAATTGAATTTCATTGCCTCTAGTGTGTTTTCGGTCAATTCATGATCACCTGCATTTGGAGAACTTCATCCAAAATTTCAGTCATCTTTCCATCATCTCAGCAGATTTTGGATCAAGTCATTCTTAATGGAGCAATAATCAGGAGGCATTTAAGCTTATTTATGCACTCTTTTTGAAGAAAGAATGAAAAATTAGAAACAGGATACAAAGGTAGTAAGGAGAGAAAGTTATCTCATTTCAGTATGTCACCTGTCCAGATTTACCAACTGTTACTGATATAGCTGCAAACCTTGAATACACTGCACAATATTCTGCTGAATCATGCAGAAGAATACCAAGCAATAAAGATAGGTCATTACGTATTTACAAATGTTCTGGCCATATTTGGAAATGATATCTAGGTAAATAGCACTGTAAAGCACGTGATGAATTAAAGACTTGATAAGTTATCTCGCACCTTTGAACATAATAAAACATGTTCTACTTTTCTCACACTGTTAAATGGCCTTACTTGCCATATTAGGAAGTAGAAAGTGCTTCTGTTTTCTTTCTTCCCCAGGACACATATCAGCTTTCTCTTTCAGATCCGACTTTATAATCCTTCTTAAATTGAATATTTTCTCACATTTAAATAAAACCCCCTAAATCTGATATCTGATACTACTTCAAAGTGAGGCAATCAGCTAAGAATAACTGAAAATAATTACTCAAAGAGCAAGAAAAAATCAATAACATGACAAATCAGATTGAAATTTCTTCTGAAAAGAGCAACTGATCAAACCTTGCAATCAATATTTTGATTTTTCTTCCTCACACTGCAAAGATTTTTAAAAAGCTCACACCGTGGTTGTGATACACCTGTGATCTCAGCCTCACCTGCAGACCTCTGAGTACATATTCCTTCACATTTCTATAGACCCAATGAAATATAGAGGTTTTTAGGAGGACAGCTAATGAATCCTGGTGTAAGAATTGTGCCTGAAGCTTGCTATTTGTGTCGTCCAGTGAGGTGCATGACAAAAAGGAGGCCTTCACACTTCTCCATTGTCCAGAGATGGTGCAAACCCAAATCTGGCAAGGTGTTCCCACTGAAATGAGCCATGTTTTTTTCCTACTGAGATCAGTAGCTACTGAGGTGCGTAGCACATAGCTGTACTCAGCGTTTCAGAGGAAGTACACAAGCATTTTCAAAGCGATTAAGCACAGTGGTCAAGACTTCACAGGTCAAAGATCTTTTTATTAGCTAAACCATTAGCGTTTGGTAATCCATGTTAACTAAAGTATAGTATAATTCTTGTACAGATCAGGTGAACTCTGCTTGTAAGATATTTTAGCCAAATATGACAAGCTCTAGCAATTGTAACATGATAAGATGGTTGTGAGCCCATTGTTGAGCTTTAACTCTTTTTTTCTCAGACATGCTGCCCAACCTTTGGGAAGTTTGTTCATTGCATAGAGCCCCCGTTCTCCACTTTTAAACAGGGATGCTAGTAGTGCATTTCTCCCATTTGGTATCTGCTTTGTTTTGTTTTAAATCATACTCAGGCAGACAGGAACTGTTTTTTGCCACATGTTTGTGTGACACTGAGTGTGATGGTGTGGCTGGGACTTTCTGAAATGTTAATAAGCTATAACTTCAGGAGCCTGGGTCACAGTTTAAGGCCAAATTACTGTGGAGACTACATGGACTCAGACACCAAAACACTTCAATGACAGATACAGGCAATCAATGACTTAGGTAACCTCTCTGCTCGCTGTGAGAACCATAGAATCATAGAATAGTCCAGGTTGGAACAGACCTCAAAAGATCATCCGGTCCACCCTTTTGTGGGAAAGGGAATGTAGATGATCTTATCTAGCACCCTGTCCAATTGCATCTTGAAACCTCCAGGAACTCTGGGGAGGTTGTTCCAGTGAATGATTGTTCTTACTGTAAAAAAGTTCTTTCTTGTGTCGAGATAAAGCCTCTCCTCATGCAATTTGTACCCATTGCCCCTTGTCTTCTCCATGTGGCTCCTTGTGAAAAGAGAGCCTCTGTTCTCTTTTTAGCTGGCCTTGAAGTGCTTGAATACTGTGATGAGATCCCCCCTGAGCCTTCTCTTCTACAGTGAGAAAGGACCTAACTCCTTCAGTCTTTCCTCATAGGGCAGGTTCTCTAGCCCTTTGATCATCTTCATGGCCCTGATGTGGTCTGGGAGGAAAGCCACTGGGGCAGTGTGGCGGCTGGAGCCACACGGTGGGTGCTCCCAGGGCCAAGCTGGGGCATCTCCAGGCTCTCTGCCTGCTGACAGTCATTGGATCAGATAGAAAACACCCTGTTCTTGGTCAGCTTTGTTCAAATTGCCACCACATCTGATGGCCAGCTGCCGCTGTCACTTTTGCTCACCACCTACCCCTCTCGAGGGTGCTGTCACTGCTTTCAGAGTGTTTGGTGGGTTGTTTACACTTAAGGTACTCCTCTGTGCTTGTAACTAAGCTGTGGCCTTATCCTGTAGGGCTAGCTGAAGCTTATATGCCAACACCATGGTCAACTGGGCCTAATTTGTGGTAACTGCTAGGCCCTGCTTCAAGATTACCTCCGTAATCTCACAGCACCCTTTATGTACAACCAGTTTCAGAACTTGACCTTCTTACCCATTGCCTACCAGAACAGGGGTAGATTTGGCCACCTCAGAGAACAATGCCAACGCAAAGGCCTGAGGAAACAGCCAAAGGGAAGCCAGGGACCATCGTGGTCAGAGGCAAAGCTGACACCCTAACATCAGAGCCCACGATAGAAGGAGAGAAAATTTTCTTTTCTCTAATGCAAGACTGTAAAGTACTTACCCAGCTCTGAGCTCAATGAAGAGGAAGAGATAGTCCAAAAGACAGGCAGAATGTTTCACATAAAACAGTCTCACTACTAAGGAAGTGAGAGGCGAGAGAAATTTTTTTTGAAAGGAGAGGAAAAAGCTAGACTTTTATTTTATTCATCAAAGGGAAGGAAGAAGCAAATGAATCAGAAATCAAAGATTGACTATCATTGGTCTTGCTGACAAAGCAATCAGCAATCCCGTCACAGCAAGTACAGGGGTTTGTTGAACAAAGCGAAGGAATTTAAAAGTCTTGAACAAAATAGGGTCTTTCCATTTATAAAATTAGACATAATTTTAGAACAGCGTTTTGATTTAGGAGCTGTAAAGAATTTCTGCATTAAAAATATATAAATCCCAATTTTGTGATGTACAATTAATAATGACTTTGTCCAAACTCTCTCCAGCCTCCTTTGTAATTCTCTTAAGAAAGCATTAAATAAGGGCATTTTCACTTCAGTTGAAAATCAATGACACTTCAATGAAGCATGCATTTCCAAAATATTATGCAACTGAGAGGTATGCAGTTCTGCAGCTAAGTCAAGAGGCCAGGACTTCCTAAGTAATAATGCTGATTTAGAAGTGGAAATCTTGAAAAAAGTAACAATCAACAGCTTCAAAATTTATAGGTGCCATTGTTAGTCCCCTGGAAGTCTCAGGGTAAACCCCTGGGGTTCCTCACTTCAAACTGAAAAATGCAATGCTCAATCAATACAAAGCAAAGCAGAATAATATTTAAGGTTTCTTTTTCTGGGATATTTTGTGAAAACATGAGTTCTTTTTCTCCAGCTTTTTTGTATGGATGGGAAGAGAGAGAGCAAGAGGGCAATGCAGAGAAGAAGCAAGAATCCAGAGCTTTATATCTGACCATGCCTCTGGGTGACCATAGAAACACAGCCTGGCACTTCCATCTAGCGTAAACATCCTGCTCCTGTTTCTGTTTAGTCTGTACAGATTGTAATCTCTCTGTATCTTCAGTGTCTGTTTGTACCACCCTTAGGGATGGCTGAAATAGCTTTCAGCTAGGGTGTTAGAAGTGATGAATAGGGGTGTACCTATACTAAACAAAAAGAGATCCAAAAGGGGAAGAAAAGGTAATATAAATATCAGAGTTAGCAATTGTTGAACACCTCACTTCCATCATAGGCAAGAAAGAAACAGAAACTTCAAAAATAAAACCCAGAAATTTCTGTTCCATGACACCACAAAGTGGTTATTCAATTCAGTTGCCACCAGTCCTTTCCCCTTCCAGCTCTTCCTTGCTGCCCACCAGTTCTGTCCTATGGAAGAATATGGACTAATGTAGTTATTCTGCTACTACTCTTCAACTTTTGGCTGTAGTTATGAAAAAAAGAGAAGAAGTCAACTGAGACTGCTTCCATGAAGTGGCAAATTATCTAGTGGTTAAAGCCAAGTTTCTGTTAAACATCTCATGTTATCTTAGGTACCAGTTATATAATCTCTTATCAGCAAAACTTTTTGTATGTGTGTGAGTGTGTGTGTGCATGTGCATGTGTGTGTGTTTAATAATAAGAAACTCACATTAAAAAGGCCAAAAAGTAATTTCTAATGAGAAAGAATGCGCCTGCTTTTGGAGAAATTAACTGCTCCAGTGAATTGCAAAGATAAAGCAGAAGAAATTATCCAATAATTTGTCTGTTGTAATTAGAGATGGGCCTGAGCTGCTAAATTCTTAGCCGGATCCAAATTATGGGGGCATCTGGAGCTGGGGTTATAGTTTTGGCTCACAGACTTTCAGTGAGGCTAATGTGAAAAGCAGATAAAAGCTAAGGGACCTGGTCCCCTGCCATAGCATACAAACAATGCTATGGACTTTAAAGGCAGTTACTCAAATCCTATGGCAGAAGATTAGGAGCAAATTACTGTAAGTTAGCGCATCCTATTCAAGATATTTTCCCTTTGGTCATAACACTGAAAACTATCCTATGACACTGAGACAACGGTAATTAGTTACTTGTCTCCTGCGGCGGGAGAGCTGAGACCCACAGGTTTTCAAAACTAAATTTTAACGCAGACACCTGAAAAGCTCTCATTTTTCAGTAAAATGAAGTTTTCACTCCCAAACATTATATTTTAAAACTTTTCTTTACCAATCACAAATGGTGGTGATGTTCAGAGGAAGGGAGAGAAGAGGTAATGCAACCATGGGCAGTAGTCGAAGTTTTTTGTGAATTCTCCTAACCAGTTGACCACACATTTAGCAGTCAAAGAACAGGACTATGGGAAATTACTGAAGACCAAAGTATGGCATGTAGGTGTATGATCACCTTACATGATGGAGACTGAACAATGTATTTCAGGTCTAGAAGAAGTCAGTCTGTGTCTGACTTGGAGGGCCACGTACTGACCCTGCAGACCAGGGGTCATATGGGAGCATACCACACCTTGCCTCCTGGCTCATGTGCTCCATTTCAGAGGAAAGCTGAAATTTGCACCCAGATCTCTTATCAATGTGCTGTGATGATGTAGCCAAAGTGAACCACAGCACAGGTGCAGTTGTTTATGACTGAGCCTGAATTTCTGCTTAACAGACCATAAAAATTTATCAGTAGGTTCTACTCAGTCACACCTGAGACAAGAGCTGACCAGGTACAGCGGTGCAAGTAACCCTCTCCTGGTGTTTGTCATTATTACTAAGGCAATAACTGGAAGGCACAAGGAAACAGAAGATACTGCATGCAGATAACCTGTTAGGCAAGCAAAACATCGCAGCAGTGGAGATGATGGCTGAGATGAGCGTACATATGTCTGAGGAGGAGCCCAGGAAGCAGAAATCTTCACCAGTGTTTGGGCAGTGATTTGACGGAGGGTCTCAAGGGAATGGAAACATTTGGGTGAGAGATTCCCCCCGCTCTAGCAGCAAACAGAAGCGATGTTGAGAAAGGTGCTTTGCAAGGTGGAAAGTTATCTACAGGTGAGAAATACCAGCAGTCCGGCAGTGCCAGCAAATTGATACTGACCTTCCAGGAAAGCTGCTGCCACCATCAAAACATCTGGCCTGAGCCAGTCCCACACAAACAGAAGGTATAATTGCATTGCTGATTCTGGTTACTACAAGTTCAAAAAGAGTGAATAAAGCACACTATAAACATGAGCATATTCCTGCTAATTAAGTAAAAACTAAAACAAAAAACAAAACAATTATCAAGCAAATGAAGGAAGCTAAAATCAGCCCAAACCCTATAAAATCTGCAGAAAAAAGCAGCTAAAAACATGACTAAAGCAGACCTCAAAGCACAGCAGCCATCTGTGCCAGCTAGGATCCAGTAATAATGCAACTCCTAATAGCAACATGAATAATAAAAGTAAAACTTTCATGAGTTGCTACAGTTTTTTGCAGCAACAATAATAGATATTTCTCTGTGGTCTCTGCTCTTTATGTACAGATCATCATAAATGTGCTTAACATTTGCAAGGACGATCCTCCTTTTTAGACGTAACTTGAGGGCGTATTTGCATTCAGTGGGTTAAATCCAGCTCTGGGAACACAATGCTGTGCTCCAAGGATTTCCAGGAAGAATTCCTCCCCCTGCAGCCATGAAGCCTGAACTCCCACTGTTGTACCTTCTCTGTCAGGGATTCAGATCACAGCTGTTTCTAAGAAGATATTAAGCTAAGAGGCGGTGTGGGTCTACACGGCTTCTTCGCTCCATCAAAGGAAGAACATCTCTCCTTCCCTTTCTTTGCATTCCTGAATGCTTCAGAGATCCTCTTGCTCTTCTTGGTGAATGGAAAAGTTCAAGAAACAAGCAATTGCAGTGGAAGCAGCAGGACAGCTATTGCTTGATGGGGGAGTTTCAGTAGCTTCTGGCCTTATTGATAGTAGCTGGAGCAAGAGGAGCAAAATGGAAAGGCTGTCTCAGCTGAAGTCTTCTGAGAAGTTTGGGTTTTCAGAACGATGATAAAAATTGGGTGACGATTCAGAAAGAGTGATACAGAAAATGCTTCAGAGTGTGAAAAATACTGCCCACTTAGAGAGAATTACAGTACTCATTTTATTCATCTTAGCAAAAAGAAGCCAAAGGACAAGTTGATTAACAATGCCTGGGGAAGATATATGATACAGGAAGACCTTTTAAATGTAGAGATAAAGGTACAGCAAAAAAACAAGTCTCAGGAGGTAGAAGCTGGCAGTAGTCAAGACATCTCTGTGTTGCCTCTGCATTATCAGCCTCATAGAAGTTTGTGCAAGTGGAAAGAGGAGATCCCATAGAAGGGCTTTGATAATGGTAAAGGCTGACGAAGTCCAGTGGAGCCTAAATAGCACTTTAAAATGCCCCAGCCATGATAATAATATGATCAGAGCTTTGTAAAACATGCATGACATTTATTCCAGGTCTTAATGAAGGAAGTGCTGCAAGAGATTGACTACTTAATCAGAAAGGTCTTTTCTACGATTTTCCTGTCCATCCTGTGAAAGTGATCTGTCATAGCACTGATTTTCTCACCTCTCTGTGAGCAGGAGGGAAGGGATGACAGAAAATGCCTATTTCCAGGAAAGGAGAAATAGGAACATTCAGCAAGGACATACAGTGGTAAAGGGAAAATAAAATTTATAATAAAGATCACAACTATTCAGGAGAAAAGGACTTTGAAGGTTGGTTGCTTTTTTTTTTTGGAAACAATGTCCTGTGCTCCCTTTGTTTTTGCAGACAGAAACTCCATTAAACAACTCTCACATGTGACATCTATAATATGTTTTAATTTGTGTGTCTTTTGAGAATGCAGATGTCTGGTCCTGCTTGGTGCAGAAGAGAACTGCTCTTCTGTGTGCAATTTCTACCTAGACCCCCCCTGTAGGAGAAGTACTGTTAATTCAAGGCAACAGCTTCCCAACAGAGATTGCCCAAGAATGAATTCCTTGTGCCCCCATTATGTCTGTTCCCAGCTGGAGAGTCTTTCAGCAGATACACTGTGCCTTCACAATTCTCTGCTAGGTGAATTTTCTGCCACCATGTTAAGCATTGTGCAATGTCCCCTGTGTAACATTGACTGAAATGTAGAAACGATCAAGTCATCTGAAAGGATATGGGGAGGTTTTAATTTCCTGAAATAGACCTGCTGTTCAGGCAGTATTGCCTTCTCTATAATAGGAAGTTCAGGAATATCAATTTCTAAATTTGTCTATTCAAATTAGTCCATTATCATTAATGCCAACTCCATTGAAAACCATGAGT
>NW_008794542.1:738322-748106 GCF_000699145.1 Aptenodytes forsteri | reverse complement strand
CCCCCCAATAAGAATTTAATAGTGTAGAAACATTGTCCCTTTTTCTTTGACATCTGACTTTTTAAGCCATTTGGAGACAAGTTTTCAAGTTCTTCACAAAGGCAAGATTCGAAATTTACTTTTTTTCCCTCTCTGTGAGAAGAAAGGTTTTCTTGTCATTGTATGAGTTCAGGAGCTGAGCCAATGTAAAACTGCGGGAGCTGACAACACTGCCTGATGTTTTTTTCAGGTGCTTCTGTCACTAAGAGATGCTGCACACCATCATGACCAAGTTAATTGGTTAGACCTGTCCAAGTGCCTGTGCACAGACGCTTAAGTGCACAGTCATCAGCTCATATAAAAATAGACCTGGAAAGAGCTTCCTCTGGTCCACCTCTTTGGTTACGGGTGAGATCTGCTAAATCTGTGCCATTCTTGCTCAGCCCGTTCTTAAAGATCCCTGACAGTGGAAGCTCAATCATCTCCTCACTGCCTTATATTTAGAAAATCATTCCTAAATTGTAACTTGAGTCTTCGGTGTTGTAATTTAAGATCACCTCTTCTTACCCTGTGAGATATCATGGAGAATTTATTGTTCCATTCCACTTTGCAACAGCCTTGTCAGGTCTCCTGACAGTTTTTCTTAAGTTTAATAACTCAGTCTTTCAACCTTTTCTGTTAGATTGTGTTTTCTAGGGCTCTGCTCATTCTGGTTGCTCTGCTCTGGAAGTGTCTCCAAGTGGTTCACTTCTTGCTGAAGCACAGCACCCAAATCTGGACATGTTATTTTAACTAAGCCTAACTAGGACTAAGTAGGCAGGAAGGACCATTCTACATCTCTTACTATTAAATTTCTGTTTGTGCATCCTAACATGGTATTAACTTTTTTCATATCAGCTTGGTATTGCTGCTCATGTTCGGCTTGTAGCCCCCTATGCCCTCTTGAATGGTTCCTGAACTGATCAGCTGCTCTGATTCTTGTAATACGCAGCTGCTCATTCCTACCTGTCATTAATACTTCACACTTACTAAATAGCACCATATATTTTTCAGACTATTTCTTCAATTTGTAAAAACCATCTTGATTTCTAATTCTGTCACTAAATGCGTATGCAATCTCTCCCAGCTTCACATCAGCTGCAAATTTAATAAGCATATTCTCTATTCCATTGTCTGAATTGTTAGTGACTGAATAGAACAAAATCCAGAACAGACTGTTGCAGAACCTCATCTGATAACTACTTTATGGATAAAGTTCCCTAACCCAAGTTTTCACCCATGACATCACAGTTTCATTTAGACTGTGTCTCCTTAGCAAAGCAACAACAAAAGGCTTTCTAAATCAAAACCTGCCACTCCTATTTTTTCCATATGCACCAGAAAAAGCACTTTTCCAGATTAATGAACTAATCCTGTTTTAAGAACGTAGGTCACTACCATATTAATTTTCAAAGTTTAATAAATATTTATGGCCATCTGTAATTACCTTCGGAAGATTCCTGTGCATTTCCACAGAAAATGACTTTGCTGCATCCCAAATACATGTGCCTAGCTATTACTGCTGCCTGTCTCTTCTCTGGCACCTAATTCTAAGATAACCCCAGGAAATAACATCAACTATATGAGCCTTTTCTCTCTTTCTGGCTCCTACCAGAATCTCTACAAGCTCATGTACATTCACTTCAACATTTCAAACCTGTTAAAGGAGGTGAGCAAGTCTAACCCTGGAACATAGTATTGCACAACTGATTAGAGTAGTCAAGGATGATCAACATATTCAGAACAGCAAACTAACATTTGAACGTGATTCTTAAACAATGCTGTCAAATACTTAAAAACAATGATTATATTTAAAAGGCTCTTGTTCCTTTAGAACATACCCTTGTTAAATTATTCTTCTTGAAATTTTTGTTGAGCTTCACTTGTACAATATTGCATAGAGAGTCTCACATTTCTTGAGGGGTTTTATATACACCTCTATACCCTGCAGTAGGCTTTGTGCAGGAGTCAGTAATGTCATGAGGGTCCATGCAAATATAAAGTCCTGGCTGCCCATTTCAGCATAGGTTCAGGGATTCTGCTTGTAACCCCTGGAGTAATTTACTTGTGGATTTGATCTGGGGAATGATCTGTAGTCTATCACTTGGGTAGACTGTTCATTTTGTGGGAACCACATTGAGGCAGTCCAACAGAAAATTATGTTAAAGACATTCTGTAGTGAGGGTTTGTAATTTGTACACAAGTCTGGGGAAGAGCACTGAATCAAGAAAACTTAATTTTGACAGTCCTGATATATAGTCTATTTTGGTTAACCAAAAGGAACACATACATTTTCTACATTAGAGAAATTTCCATTATTTTTCTCTCAGCCATGAAAATCGATTTTGATGTGATTACACTCAGAGGCTGCTTGATGTGCTTCTGACAGTACAAAATGGATAGAAACGGTGGGTGGTGTTGAATTGAGGATACTGTGGTTAGCTGAACTCTGTCACAAACTGAAAATGGTAAGATTAAAGCACATGCCATTAGTGTATTGAGCAGGAGAGTGAGCCTTAGGAAAAATGGTGATTACGATATTTTGATGTTGAAGATTGCAAAAGATTCAAAGAGCTTTCATCATCTTCTGTTTACTGTAATCACTGACATTTGTTGGACTGGAAAGAGGTCACCAAAACTCATCAGATGAAAGCAGCCCTTAATGCTAAGCAATAGGGCTATACCTAAACATAGGTGGTAAAAAGAGGAGCCACGGTATTTGGAACTGTACAAAACAATGAAGGTTTCATTCTGTTCACATTGATTACATTGGGCTCATGAGTGGCTTCATGGACACTGCTTCCCTTTTGAAATCGGAATTTGACCCCATATTTCCATATTCCAGATAAAGTGTCATTTTTTATGAAATGCTTACTGTTAGCCTACTATTTAGGAAGATCCTCTTTTTCCTTGAGAATTTTCATTGCTTCAAAAAAACCTAACTCAGAACAAATAGAAAGAAAAGAAATGAGTAACAGGTGATGTCATAAAGCCTGAGGTTTCACATTATTTAGTCATCCAGGTGTGTGGATCCTCTTCTGAAAATGTTTAGACTTGGCAAAACTGGAACTTGATAGCTAGCTATTGAGGCACAGTGGTTGCAAGCAGTTCTGACCATGTTTTCCTCTAGCAGGACTAAGGGTCTGTTGTTATACACTTTAGTGGATACTTTGCTTATAGATAGGTAAAAATAGAAGAAATAATATATTTTCAACAAGGTTACAAAACCAGGTTGTTGTCCCAGCTTCATAGGAAACATCCAGAATCTGAAAGATGTTTTATCAGTTTCTACGTTATGTCTTGGGAGCAGAGGATTTGGGAAAGGACATTGATGAAGCTTCCCTGACTTTTTGCTGTGTCAGAAATATCATGATGACGGTTTGTCTTCTGTTACTCTTTCTGTCCAGGGTGACAACAGGTAACTATGGGTCTACTAGAAAGTGTATTTTTAAGTCTCTATCTCACATTTTACAAGCATGAAAAATATTCTATTTTGGTGTGGATTTTAAATGTAAGAATAAGCTGGTTCTGAATTCATTCATTCTCAATAGCATTCTAATGGAGTTAAATAAAGATGCAATCAATAGGGTTATATACATAATAAATCAGGTCCTATGGAAATGTTATAAAATGTACACAATTAAATAGCAATTTATACCCATCTTAGTTACTAGCTACTTTGAAGAATCGAAAAGAGAGTTATGGTCTGGATTGAGCAAAGCTCCAAGCATGTGTTAAGCTTACTGTTCCCATTGACAGTAAAGTCTAGCTAATGAATGTTTTTCTGACTGAAGTCTTTAATCTCTCTGAACCTCAGTTTTCGCCATACAAATAATAGTTCTTTATCTCAGAATACTGCTGTGCAGATATACCTGTTAATTTTGCAAAAACATTCAAATATAACAGTTATGGAAGCAATGTATGCTTATGCAAATATTTCTCTCTGCCAGTAGCAATCATCCTTCCTTTACACTTCTCTCTGTACTTAAACAGTTTTGTTTGGCCTTCTATCTTTCATCACCTGCCTGCTTCAGTTCATAGTAGGTATTTCTCAAATATTCATGAAATACGCATCTGAAACTAGGGTCCCACTATGTGAAGCTTTAACTGTCTTCAAAGGGAAGTGATCAGTCCTTCTCATGGCTCAGGGCAGAGGAACTAGAGTGTACGCTTTCTGTAGAGTAATAGTCACATATATCTGGTCACTATATTTGGTGAAACTGAGTGCGCTAATATTTTTCTTTTAACATAAAACAAATGAAAGGTTAGGACCTGGTTTTCTTTCCCAAACATGTCCCAGTCCTCATGCTCATTTAATAGTTTTTCTAAACAACAGGAATTACATAATCTAAAACAACTAGATGGTTTAGGAGAACTAATGTCCCATCCAAAGGTGCTTAAGGGCCAAATGTACCTATAATATTGAAATAATTGGTAGTCTGGAGATTTTGAAAACTACATTGTGACCTGAGGATCATCTAACTTCATTTCAGCTGTGTAAAGGTCCGAGTCTGGTCTAAGGGTGTCATCTGCATGACTTCAGTGTTAATGAAGAGGCATTCATAAACATCATCAGAGTGTGACACAATCCACCTACTCTAGTCTCCTCTTTTACGATGGATGAACTGTTTGTTGGAGGTATTTATTGCTCTTCACTGACTGCAGAGGAAACCTAGACAGCTAGTTGAGGCTAGATTAAATGGCAAGATTAAACTGTCCTTTGAAGAGCTAAAATTAGGAGATGAATGCCACTTCTACACTCTTAAAAACAAACCCAGCTTTGAATGTCTTGGTTGTTTCTGAGAACGGAATTTCATTACTTTTGAAATTGCTATTCGGTATTTATTGCTCTTCACTGACTGCAGAGGAAACCTAGACAGCTAGTTGAGGCTAGATTAAATGGCAAGATTAAACTGTCCTTTGAAGAGCTAAAATTAGGAGATGAATGCCACTTCTACACTCTTAAAAACAAACCCAGCTTTGAATGTCTTGGTTGTTTCTGAGAACGGAATTTCATTACTTTTGAAATTGCTATTCTCTTTATGCTTTTACAGTGTGAATGATGGAAAAGTATTAGACAGTAGTTATATCTTAATAAAAAGTGCTTAACAAGCAAGAAGTATTTATATAGTATCCTATTAATCTAAATTAAACTCAGTTAAGTCCTTCTGGGATACTTACATGGTATATTCTATCCTTAATGTGTTCACGTTTCTCCCTTTACTGTTAGACTGAAGTATGTGTATGTATCAAGAGAAAATTACTTCCATGGGGTTTCATTTTAAAACCGGATATGCAAATCCTATTATTAGGTCAAATTTTGAAGTCCTTACTAAGTATTTTCTCAGTCATCACTCCATCAAAATTTCCACAGACCACTTTTTACTTTTAATGGTTTGGTCTGTGGTTACTATAAGTTTCACATCTAATTTTTCTGGTATGCAAATGTATCTCTTAATATAAAGTTTTATTTGCAATGCAATTTAGACTGCTTAGGGGTATTTTATTTTTATTTTGTTTTGTTTGCTCTCTATGGCTCTGTAGATATAAATATACTGCTTTACTGTGCAATTTTACCTCTGGCTTTGTAGTAACTATAATCCAGTGACTTCCTTTTTTTTTTCTGGAAAACTTCCTCAATCTGTAAAGATGGGCTGCACTAATTTGTGAATTAGTAGGTAATTCTTCAGCTTGGGAACGGAACAAGGAGATCTTGTATCGTAATATCTTTACATACCTTCCACTGATAGGTCCCTTGTACCCATATCAGGTTGCACACATTGCCAGACCTGAGAAGGTATGGGTGAGTTTAATTCAGCTATGGTTCTTTTCAGTGATCCCCTTCTGGTTATCTTCTCCTTTAGTATGGTTCACAATAAGGAATAAGAGAAGAGAGAATGCTATTCCCTAATTTCTTATTCCCAGATACAACCTCCAGTTCACTGGAGCTTTGCCCTGGTTACTATTTTGTGAAGGGAGCAGTAAGGGATGTGGAGGTTGTAAGGCCCCTTCTTAGACCTTTTCACTTTTTATATGTGCTGTCCCTACCTGTCTCACAGCATTGGCTTTTGTTCTTTCATATTATAATGGAGTTGACATAGCCAATCTGTAATTAATGCGAGCCTTTCTCTCTCTCCTCCACCATCTCCCTAGTGACCCTAATAGCTAAGAAGTGGAAAGAGGTTTTGTGTGAAAAATGGGGAGTTCAGCTCAATCTCTCCTATGTTTACATTTCTGGCAGTATATTCAAGAAGACTTTATCAGAGACATACTCTCCTGACTGTTTTTTTCTAAAGGTGCCAGCCAACTCTATCCTTTCTTTCACTTCCAAATCCTATGTTTTGTCTCATGTCGTGTGCTCACTGTCTTTGCTCCTGGCATGACTGCAATGCAAACATATAATGAAGAAATTCAAGCTATTGACCTGAACATGCAAAGTCCCTGACAATCTTGCCTTATCCCACATCTCCGTTTTTACTTTCCATGCATCTTTTCCTCCCTATCGTTCACTTAATATTTTCACTTTAGTGCTCCCTTTGTCTCCTTTACCTCTCTGATTGCCTCTGTCATGTTTTATTCATTTGCTCTCTTGGTGTTTCTTCCAATCCTCTTTTAAAATACACTTCTCTGAACAGTCCTTCCTGTCTTTTCCCACATAGTTACTAATTCCCATAACAGTGATCTAGTATCCCTGACACAGCAGGATTTGATGTGGTGAAAAGCCAACATAGGAGCCACTAGCCTTCTCCTTGCCTCACTTAGTGAGCCCGTGACATGTCCTTCAATGTCACAGTGTGAGGGAGAATGACTATTACTTCTTTGATTTAGATTAGCCCATTGGCTATTCTCATTCATGTTATGGACAGACGCAGGCAAGGAAAGATTAAAGTTTACACTGAGATTATAAAGGCCTGGCAGTTAGGTGCTCAGCTTCCATCCAGCTTCCTCGCGGTCTCACTGGAGAACACACATGACCAAAACAGAAACAGAATGGAGAAAACTCATGCTGCAAAATAGAAAACCCAGTCTGTGTGTTAGTCACCATAGAGGAGGTACTTGGAATAAGATATGTTTTATTCAGTGTTTTAAAACACTGCATACATTTGTGGTTAGAATCATAGAATCATACAATAGTTTGGGTTGGAAGGGACCTTTAAAGGTCATCTAGTCCAACCCCCCTGCAATGAGCAGGGACATCTTCAACTAGATCACGTTGCTCAGAGTCCCGTCCAACCTGACCTTGAAGGTTTCCAGGGATGGGGCATCCACCACCTCTCTGGGCAACCTGTGCCAGTGTTTCACCACACTCAGTGTAAAAAATTTCTTCCTTCTATCTAGTCTAAATCTACCCCGCTTTAGTTTAAAGCCATTCCCCCTTGTCCTGTCGCAACAGGCCCTGCTAAAAGGTCTGCTGCCATCTTTTTTATAAGCCCCCTTTAAGTACTGATAGTCTGGTTCTATTTGTAAATCCATTTTCATACTGGCTTTTCATTCATTTCATTAGAACTATTATTTTGGGCCAAATTCCAGAGTCCTGACTTGAAGTCAGAGAGGTTAATTTGAGTACAGACCATATAAAAATTAAGGAGGTGTTTATCTTTTGGCACACTGATAGTACCTTGCCTGGAATTCTGACCTTGCAATGTCTAGGATATACAGCCCTGAAATAGCATCCAAAAGGAGATTTGGTTGGGGCACAACTGAAAGCAGATGGCATGTATAACAGAAATCATTGAAAACTAAAAGCCCTGTTGAGAGCGATATATGACATTCTGAAGGAAATCTGCCTTTGACACATTGTACTATCATTTTAAAAATTTAAGATCTCTCTTATGAATTGGAAAAAACCACACTCCAGGTCCTGCCAGTCTCTGCTCTGCATTTGCATTGCAGAGCAAAGCAGGAGCTATGTTGCCAGCTCCTGTAAATAATACACCTCTTCGTACATTCACCTCATTCCATTATGGTTGCAGGAAGGGGGAAGAGCAGTTCCTGTCCATTTCCCAAGCTGGGAGACTGCTGTTTGGAAAAGAGAGTCCACCGAGAAAAGACAGATGAAGAGGAAGGAGTGGTGTCCAAGAGGTGCGTTTATGGCTCCTTCCCTTGCTTGTAAGGGTTAGACCAACTGCTGAGCCCGATATGCGGTCTAGCCAACAGGACACTGTCTGCGTTTTTTCCTCCACAGGTAGAAGATTTTCCCCTCCCCAGTGGTGTAAACACTAAATATCACTCAGCCTTGACTAGTCCTAGAAACTACATACAGGAATGAGAAACCTGGCCTTGTCTTCAACAGTCCTAAACAAAGTCACTCAACTGCTTTTTTTTTTTTGCCTGTTCATATAGTAATGCAAAATGGTGTTTTAATCTTGATTTGGTAATTATGTCTGCAACCTATGTAAATGAACACATTTAAGTGATGTACAGTATGCTATGATGTTTTTTGCAAGACAAATCATATTTATGAATGCAGTTCTGTAAGCAGAAAAAATTCAGAGTGTTTGTAAAAAGTTAGTTACTCAAATGTAAATATTAAGCTATGATATCTGCATGAAGCTAATCAACCCAAGCATTCTGTCAAAGCCCACATGACAGGCTCGCTCATCCTTGACAGCCTAATTGACACTATTAATCTCATGAGAAGAGTAACTTTCACAATAATGTACGGTACATACAAATGCAAAGAATTTATAAACACCAGCTACCTTTCACTGAGATGTTTCAGAAATAATGTTTAGCCTGTGTAACTATGTTTTTCATAACATTATATTTTATGGGCAACCAGCAGTGATGTGTACTGTGTTTCCATCCTGCAAAGCAGTAGTCCTGTGGAAAAAAAGAGATCAGAAACTAATTAAAACTTCTATCATAATGTATACGCCCAAGAGGGTTGAGTTGAAGTTGCAACCTTAACTGTGACATTTCCTAACTTTGGAAGATCTGACTTTGCAACCTTAGGGATGCTCTTTTCCCGTTGGTTTAGTGCACATCCGTATTCGGATGGATCCATTCATCATTTATAGAGCAAATATACAACCATTTTCTGCATTCCATTTTGAAGTTCACTTTAAAATAGTAAAAGATGAAAGTGTCACTCTAAAGTTTTTTTAAGAGCTAACACTGCCTTGTCCATGTTGTGGTGTATTTGTCCTTGCAGGATAGTGACAGAGCATAGGATCTGTATGAGCTGTAATAGAGCAGAACAGAGTCAAGTACAGCTTTGACCTTTCCTGAAGATGTCTTCTCAGTGGTGAAAAGCTTTCTGTTTTTGTATAATTGGTCATGTAATTGTAAGAATAGATGCTTTTAAGGTATTTTACATTAGTTTGTAGAGAAATTAACTTTTTTTTCTAATTGGAATCTGTATATTTCATATGTGATCATGACTAATGAGAATTTTGGAAAATTTTGCAGAGGGAGAAGATGCAGAATGATAGAATAATAGAATTGCTTAGGTTGGAAAAGACCTTCAAGATCATAGAGTCCAACCGTTAACCTAGCACTGTCAAGTCCACCACTAAACCATGTCCCTAAGCACCACATCTACACGTCTTTTCAATACCTCCAGGGATGCTGACTCAACCATGTCCCTGGGCAGCCTGTTCCAGTGCTGGATAACCCTTTCAGTGAAGAAAGTTTTCCTAATATCCAATCTAAATCTCTCCTTGTGCAACTTGAGGCCATTTCCTCTTGTCCTATTGCTTGTTACTTGAGAGAAGAGACCAACACCCACCTCGCTACAACCTCCTTTCAGGTAGTTGTAGAGAGC